>NW_027527444.1:2759824-2851519 GCF_008692635.1 Crocuta crocuta | reverse complement strand
AATGCTGAGAACAAACTGAGAGCTGATGGGGGTGGGGGGGAGGGGAGGGGGGAGATGGGCATGGAGGAGGGCACTTGTGGGGATGAGCACTGGGTGTTATATGGAAACCAACTTGACAATAAACTATTTGTAAAAAAAGATTAGGTGGTGCTTCCATGAGTTCTTGCTGTGCTATCCTTTCCACTTTTCTGTATGTTTAAAATGTTTCATAAAAAGGAAGGAGGAAATAAAACAACACAGCCCTAATTTCTAGGAACACACAGTCCAGTGGGGTGGCCATAAGAACTGTGGCCCACATTTCAGTGGATGGAGTGGCTTTCAGGCAGAAGTCCCACATGAGCAGAGAGCAGCCCGGTGTGCGGGGAGAGCACAGAGTACAGATGCCAGGACAGAAGGTTTGATGTGTAGCCCCTTCACATAACACGCGTTGAGGTGGGGACGCTCTGCTGGTTTCCTGGGCAGAGCCTCACAGGCTCTGCAAGCAGAAGCTAGTATGTGTGTTTCTGCCCATAAGAGCCAAAGAATTCCAAAAAAAGTTAAAAAATGAAAGCTTTGTACAGTGAAACCTTGGCTTGCGAGCGTAATTCATTCCGGAAACATGCTTGTAATCCAAAGCACTCGTATATCGAAGCAAATGTCAAGAACCATTGGCTCAGGTTTGATCACATAACGTCCAGCATCACATATGACTCATAGCGCAAGGCATTGCTCGTTTATTAAGTTAAAACTTATTGGAAATGTTTGCTCATCTTCCGGAACACTCGCAGGATGAGTTACTCACAGTCCAAGGTTTTACTGTAGTCTGTTGTTGCTGTTTTCTTTTTTCTAGCTGATATCACAAAAATCATGAGCTGGGTTGTCTAGGGCTGAAATGGGTGGAAAGATGGAAGAATGTGGGTTATTAAATTCTGTGAGCTTGAAGGTATGAGAAAGTGACATCACAGTATCTACTTTTACAACTTGGGTAATTACAGAGACAAGTACTTTCAAATATTGACCTCAGCCTGGAAATTACTTGCAAAGTAGCTACAATTCAAAGACGATGCTGAGCGGATTTGAATTCCACTAGTTTGCCTTGTAAAATCTGTGAGTGCCCAATTTTATCTTTGATTAATGGATGACCCAGATAATTTTTAAAATCTTTAAAATTTCCATTCTTCTGATGGGGACCAATTTTTATGGGATTCAACAGAGTCATGCTTAGACTTTTCAACAGCTTATTATACTGAAGCTACACTCAAAAACAACAAAGCACTTCTTTCTGTATTTAACATTGACAACAATAGCTTTTGTGGGTAAGGGGAAAAAACAGTTTATCTGTACAATTAGGCTTTTTTTTTTTTTTGCAATTTATATTTTATTCGCCTGAATCTATCATGAAGGAACATATACAGGTAAGAAGGCTTTACAAGAAAAGGGTTTAGGTGGGTACAGAATAAGGAAAGATTAGCTAAGCAGTCCTATGCTAATTACACATTTTTAAGGATATTTATGATTCATTTTATAAAAACACAAGACTCCTTGAAGAGTTTTTTTTTAAGTTTATTTATTTTTGAGGGAGGGAGAGAGAGAGAGAACTCTAGAGAGAGAAAGACAGACAGCTGGGGAGGGGCAGAGGAAGAGAGAGAACCCCAAGCAGGCTCCATACTGTCAGCACAGAGCCTGATGTGGGGTTCAAACTCAGGAACCTGGAGATCATGATCTGAGCCAAAACCAAGAGTCAGACACTTAATCAACTGAGCCCCACAGGTGCCCCTCCTTGAAGGATTTTAAAGCGATTATAATATAATGGTTCTAGGGGCACCTGGGTGGCTCAGTCGGTAAGCATCCAACTTTGGCTCAAGTCTTGATCTCCCAGTTTGTGGGTTCAAACCCCGTGTTGGGCTCTGTGCTGACAGCTCAGGACCTGGAACCTGCTTCAGATTCTGTGTCTCCCTCTCTCTCCGCCCCTCCCCTGCTTGCACTCTCTCTCAAAAGTAAACATTAACAAAATTCAAAAATAATGGTTCTATTATTCAGTAAACTTCTCTTAGAGCAAATCAATCAAAAGTATTACTGATAGTGTCAAAAAAAATCTGTAAGAACTCTGAAACGGGCAAAAAAGCCCACTTTCAGTCGAATATTAGGCATTGTGTAGCGAAGCCTCCTGGGCTGTTTGCCTCTTTAGATGTTTACTCCTATTGTAAGTCTTTGAGCTATTTTATGGCTGTAAGCTGTAGAGAGCTGATGGCAACTAGAAGGTTCTTTCCAGAATCAAGTAAGTTCTGCCTGGAGGAGATGCAGTGGGTCCCTCTCCCCGCCCCACTTCCCTAGAAAGAGCCAACTTTTGCAGCAACTCACCCCAGCCTTTCTGATTGCCGACCTGTGTGTCTGCCTTTAGCTTTTCTCTTTAGAGCGCACCACTTCTTTCCTTAATCCCTGAGTTAAATCAAATCTCTGACACATNTCAGTCGGTAAGCATCCAACTTTGGCTCAAGTCTTGATCTCCCAGTTTGTGGGTTCAAACCCCGTGTTGGGCTCTGTGCTGACAGCTCAGGACCTGGAACCTGCTTCAGATTCTGTGTCTCCCTCTCTCTCCGCCCCTCCCCTGCTTGCACTCTCTCTCAAAAGTAAACATTAACAAAATTCAAAAATAATGGTTCTATTATTCAGTAAACTTCTCTTAGAGCAAATCAATCAAAAGTATTACTGATAGTGTCAAAAAAAATCTGTAAGAACTCTGAAACGGGCAAAAAAGCCCACTTTCAGTCGAATATTAGGCATTGTGTAGCGAAGCCTCCTGGGCTGTTTGCCTCTTTAGATGTTTACTCCTATTGTAAGTCTTTGAGCTATTTTATGGCTGTAAGCTGTAGAGAGCTGATGGCAACTAGAAGGTTCTTTCCAGAATCAAGTAAGTTCTGCCTGGAGGAGATGCAGTGGGTCCCTCTCCCCGCCCCACTTCCCTAGAAAGAGCCAACTTTTGCAGCAACTCACCCCAGCCTTTCTGATTGCCGACCTGTGTGTCTGCCTTTAGCTTTTCTCTTTAGAGCGCACCACTTCTTTCCTTAATCCCTGAGTTAAATCAAATCCCTGACACGTCTATGTTACATTAACATAAAACCATGAGCCTCATGATTTCGACCTTTAAAAAATTCTTCTCTGATTAAAGTTCAGCACGTGCAAGAAAGATATGAACGAAATTTCACAGGCGGGCTGTGAAAACAATCACCGAACTGTGTAAAAAGTGATTCTGGCTACCAGTTTGTCTAGAAATGAAGCAACTTAGAAGAGTACGCATGCTGTGTTTCAGGCCACCAAATTGTATCACCGTCAGTTATTTTTCAAAAGTCCTGAGCCATTAGCAGATTCTCAGATGCGGTGGTCAGTGAAAGGTGTTACTTATGTCATTCCCGCGCCAGCCATAGCCTTTAGCAAATCAGTAGCTCGAAAGAGCCACAGCACATAAAATCTGCAGGCTATGATTTTAATCAAGACGTTGAGAGCTGAGTCAGTGTTCAACGACGTACATACTTCATCAATATGGGTTCTAGGCCTTAGCGGTTTCCCAGTATGAATACAGAAGACAGGTTTGTGGAAAACCTGACTGTCGGCCGGCATCACGTTAAGGCAGCAGACTCCTGCAGAAAGTAAACGCAGGTTTTGTGTCCATCTTGTTCCCTCTAATGATCATTATGGAACCAATTAGCAAACAGAAGTACCGAGAGGTCTAACTCAAACGATCACCTTACTTTATCTGTGCTTCCATGAGAAAAACCACCTTCTGCTGACAACGACTAATGAGTGGGCCAACACACCGAAACTTGACAGGAACGTTCCTTCAAGAAAAACTCCGATGAGAAGTGCCGGCGGTCATCTGTAGATCGTTGGGAAAGCGCAGTCTAGGAATCTGGGACTGGCTTCTATTCCAGGCTCTGTCACAGACTGGATATGACAGGGTGTGCTGTGAAACTTACAAAGCCGTGTCCCTACAGGGCTGGAGCGGGCCGTCTGCCTCTCCTTTTTCACACCTGCTAGCAGGGATGCTTTCTGATGGCTGGAGCTAGAGCAGCCATCTTGGACTCTTAGGTAAACTTGCAGATGAAACACAAAAGCAAATTAGAGCAGAGGACCTACCTCCTGACTTCTATGTGAAAGAGAAATGAGTCTGACAACCTTTCTGTCTTGCTTAAACCAGTATTATTTTCATTTTTCTCTTGCTCAGAGGTGAATCTAATCCAAATAAAGAGATACGATCATATTCTTACTCTGGATCTGGAGTTAAGAGAATCAGGTTCAATCCTGCTGCTGGGTTCTGCTGCATCAGGTTTCTTTATCGCTCATCTTTCATTTTCCATAATAAACCACCTCATTTTTCCACAAGGATAACTGGGAAGGTCAACTGAGCCCAGACATAAGTGGGAAGAGAAAGAAGATGGGGACACTCAGGTCTCTGCTAAGGAGAGTCCGTGTGGCTTTCTACCAAACATGCACCTGATATTTTATTCGTGAAGGAAAGAAATGTTATGAACCCTATTCCAGAACTTTGGGTGTGGTCTGTGAATAGCTCAAGTCCACACAGCTCTCATCTTTCCGACTTAACAGCAAACAAAATAATCCAAGATCCAAGCAGCAGGTGGGCTGATATTACAGGAGTGGAGAAAAGCATTACAGGAAACAATTCCATTCGTTGGGGTGGAAGAAAAGAAGTACTTGTGCTCTCCCAGGAAAAGTAGGCAGGTGTCCTGTGAATGAGGCCTTCACTCCTTCAGATGAGCTCGTTTCCATCTGTCAGGCTCATCATACGATGGGCACTGATGCTTTCAGAGAAGGTCCGACACATGTAACAAACGTGAGAGGTCAAAGGTCTCTCCCTGAGGAGTGTGGCTGCCTGGGTCGTCTGCTCGGGCAGGACGCGAAGCCTCCCATGACGGCTCTGGGGACTGTCCTTGCCAAGGGGAATGGCTCAGCACAGCACTCGGAGAGGGGAGAGGCCTCGGAAGTCTACCTGATGGCATCATTATTATAAATGCACCTCTGTCTTCTGACTCTGGCTCTGACCCCGGGGGCCCTTCTGGGATGAGAAGAGAAAGGCCAGCCAATTGGACAGCCAGAACCCATCACTGTGAAAGCCGTGGTACATACACCTGGGTGCTGACTGTGTTCCCAGAGCAGGTGCGGCACGGTCACACACTGGCCACACGGATGTAGCAGTTACGGGCAAGGAGGTCCCTGCTTCTATTCCACGGTGAAGTAAGGACACATCTCTTACGGTAGCTCTTTAATCTGAAGTATTAAATTTTCCCACCTTTCCCACTGCGTGAACTTAGGTTATTTGACTCTTCTCTACCTCAATATTCCTGTCTGACAGCAATAGGGACGTGAAGGGTACCTTGCTTATATGACATTAGGACAATGTCTGGTTCAATATTGAGTAATCCTGAGTATTAAGTATTAAGCACTAGGATACTATTCGAAGGAAACAACCAGCCTCTGGGTAAAGGACTTTTACGAAAAGTCACAGGACTTGGAAGGAATGGTTTACAGGTGGAATCTGATAAAACTGTAACCTGAAGACCAAGGATTGCTACAGTCCTTCCATTTCATATATTCCTAGAATAACTGTGTAATTTATCATCTAACTAGAACAGTTGAAAGTACACAGGGCTGCTTTAATAATCAGGGCAAGTGATATAACCTGAATAGCCCAACCCTGCTCCATTCCCAAATTTAGCACAGTCCATGTACTGTAGCTAATAAATAAGGCTAGCACTGGTAGAAACAAATTTCCATATTTACTGTACTTAGTTTTTAAAACTAAAAATCTTGGGGCGCCTAGGTGGCTCAGTCAGTTAAGCAACCAACTTCGGCTCAGGTCATGATCTTGCAGTTCGTTAAGTTCGAGCCCCACGCTGGGCTCTGCGCTGACAGCTCAGAGCCTGGAACCTGCTTCAGATTCTGTGTCTCCCTCTCTCTGCCCCTCCCATGCTCATGCTCTCTCTCAAAATAAGTAAACATTAAAATTAAAAATCTTGACTTAATTTCATGGATATGTTTCTCTCTACTGTACCTGAAACAAGAGAATAGCTAAACCTGAACTGTTAGAGGACTATAAATCTGACAATTACATTCCACGTACACCGTTGGTAAAGATCGTAATTTAAGAAGCAGCAAATCAAGTCTTTCAAACACACTGATCTGCACTGTGATTTAACAGACCCACACAATAAGGCTCAGCTCATCTCTCAGTTATGCTACCGCCGTCCCCTACAAAATTCAGTGCGTGGTGCTTCGCGTCTCCCGTGGTGAGATTCTGCCTTCCCCAGTGAAGTAGCGTTCAGTAGTGCTGATTAAGGTCATCACTGCAGCTCATTTATTAGAGAAGGCTTCCTCAGTAGTGGAGGTATAGGCTAAATGATGTTGAAAATTGTAACTTGTGGTGGAATATGTGTTTACTCTATTAGGGGATGGATTTTTAAAGTGCCTAAGTTCCATCGCTTTCCTTTCCCCCTTGTTTTACCTGTGTGCTTTTGCTTTCAGCTCCTGCAGTGGCTGTGATGTCCGTGTGTCACTGTCGTACGTTACCCAGGAATGCTACGATGACCGGCAGGGTCGCCTGGACAGGCTTCCTTCCCTCCTCCCCACACCGTGGAGTTGCCAAGTACTACTTCCTCCCCCCAAAAACAACGTTCTATGTTATTCATTCTATAAAACAGAATCATGGCCACAGATCAACATTAGCAACTCTCCTGTGAGTGTGCACAAGCACACGTACACACCTACCTGACTAGGGCCAAAGAATCTGATTTTATGAACAACCGACTAATCTTCCAAACCCTGTCCTGCATTTGCTTATTCACTTCATCCACTAACTCACTACTTTCAAGGCACCTTCTGTGCCGGACACCGCAGGAGTTGGGAAATCTCTTACCTGTGCTCTGCCCTCCCCCAGTGGGGTGTGGACATGCCTCCCGAGGACTCAAGGAAGCACTCTACAGTGTATGTTGGGGTTGGGATATGACTAAGTCCCTTCTCCCTAAATGGACCCACACTATTATTCTCACTGAGGTCACCAGCGAGCTATTGGCTATGGGGGTGCCTCCCACTCGATCAGCACTGGGGGAGGGGCTAAGGCAAACGAGATCACCTTGGTCCAAACTCAGCACTTGCTCTACGAGCTCACAGTTCATGTTTTCCCTTCCATGACGCCTTTCTCATGTGTCATCCTCCCTTGAAAGGAAAGAGTGTGTTATCTTATGTTGTGATGTGTCTTCATCCAGCCAACCCGTAATAAATATCTCAAAAGGAAAGAAATTAAAATCATGATGGGGCTCCTGGGTGGCTCAGTTGTTTAAGTGTCCAACGTCAGCTCAGGTCATGATCTCACGGTTTGTGAGCTCAAGCTCTGCGTCGGGCTCTGTGCTGACAGCTCAGACCCTGGAGCTGCTTCTGATTCTGTGTCTCCCTCTCTCTCTGTTCCTCCCCTACTTGCGCTCTGTCTCTGTCTCTCTCTCTCTCACACACACACAAATAAACATTAAAAATTTTTAAAAATTGTGATAGAGAAGACATTGGGTGTGAGTGAAACTGGACAATCAGTTGTTTCACTTTGGTGCCATGGGACAGCCAAAGACGTACGGCCACACCCAAAACACCAAAGCACTAAAATAAATGACACCAAAGGGACATCACAGCCCCGTTTCCCATCAGCNTGGCAATGAGAAACAATGAAATCTGGCCATGTGTAGCAACATGGATGGACCTTGAGGGTGTTATGCTGAGCGAAATAAGTCAGGCAGAGAAGGACAAATATCATATGTTTGCACGTATAGGAGGATTAGGAGGAACCTAACAGAGGCCCAGGGGGAGGATAAGCGGAAAGAATAGTTAAGGAGAGGGAGGGAGGCAAACCACGAGAGACTCTTAAATACTGAGAACAAACTAAAGGCTGATGGGGGTTGAGGAGAGGGGAAGCGGGTGATGGGCACGGAGGAGGGCACTTGTGGGGATGAGCACCGGGTGTTATATGGAAACCAACTTGACAATAAACTATAAGAAAAAGAAGAAACCACAGTATAGAGTGGCCTCATGGAGTAAAATTAAAACAGGTATCACTACTACAGAGGTAGGAAAACATACAACCTCCCACCCCAAGACTCCGCCCCAAGTTCACTGGAATGTTAGCAGGCCCAAGCCAGACAGGAAAGAAAATGGAGGAGTCAGCAGGCCTGGTGTGTGTCGCGGACCAAACCCAGTTACATCACTGGGCAGTGACAATGGTGCGGACGGTGCGGGAGGTCCGCTCTGCGGGGCGTGCTCGCTGGCTTCCCGTGTTCAGCTTGTTTTTCCCCATAAAGAAACTCAAATGCAGAAAGAATAACTGCCTATTCATGGAATAAAACTGGACTCCCCGGCCACGACATCGCATTTGTCACCACTTCCTGGTGATTATGACAGCAGAACACAGAACGCAGGACAAGCCGGGGACTCTCCAGCGAGGAAACAGAACAGACCTTCTTTTCCAATCAGGCAGGCTTCCAGGAGGTGGTGGCCAACCCCTCCAGGGGCCACCCAGGGTCCCAGGAAGTAAATTTTATGTCAGACCCTTCTAAAAAGACTTCAAACAGGATCATTTCTGCAGCTGCTTTCGCACAATGAGGTAAAAGACAAAGGGGAAACTCTTATTTGAATTGGAGAGAACTGTGTGCGATTTGTTCTTTAGACATTAAGCGGTTTTTTTTTTTTTCTTTAGGCTTCGTTTCCTGGGTGGTGGTGCCAAATGGCATGGAAACAACATTGTCTCTTTGGGTCATCCATTGTTAGGAGTCATTTCTGGAAGTCTTAAGACTTTCTGAGACACGTATGATGATTCCTCAAAATATTAACTGCTGAATTACCACATGGTCTTGCATTTCCTCTTCTGGGCATGGACCCAGGAGAAGTAACAACAGGCACTCGAACATATTTGTACACTTATGTTCGCTGTTGCACAGCCAAAAAATGGAAGCAACCCAAGTTTCTATGGAAAGATGAACGATCAACAAAGTGCCACACAGACACACACACACACACACACACACGGTGAAATACTGTTCAGCTTGTAAAAGGAAGTGCATTTTTTAAAATGTGTATTTAGGTTTGAGAGAGTGAGAGAGTTCACGTGAGCTGGGGAGGGGCAGAGAGAGAGGGAGACGGAAAATCTGAAGCTGGCTCCATGCTGACAGCACAGAGCCTAACGTAGGGCTTGAACTCATGAACAGTGAGATCGTGACCTGAGCTGAAGTTGGGCGCTCAACTGACTGGGCACCCAGGTGCCTCGAAAGGAAGGACATTTTGACACAGGCTACAATGCGGATGGACCGTGAGGGCATTATGGTAAGTGAAATAACCCAGAAACAAAAGGAAAAATACCACGTGATTCCAATTACATGAGGTCCCTGGAGTAGTCAGACTCATAGAGATAGAAGGGGGGGCGGCAGACGGAGGGGGGGAGTTAGTGTTTCATGGGGACAGAGTTTCAGTTTTGCGAATGCAGAAGTTCTGGAGATGGATGGTGGAAATGGCTGTATAACAGTGTGAATGTGCCTAAGGCCACTGTAGTGTATACTTAGAAATGGCTAAAATGGTACGTTTTATATTATGCATATTTTACAACAACTGCAAAAACAGAATCCTTGGGACAGAAAAATAGGTGTGAAGCAGAGTACGCGAAAAAGAGAGAGGGTCTGAAAACATGTATATCTGTATAATTGACTTCTGTTTCCCTCCATTCAGACCCAAGTTTATGACTTTGGAAATCATTAGAAAAAAAAAAGAAAGAAAACTCAGCATGAAAAAAATTATGCTCATTTAAGAAAGATCTGTGGATTCAGGGGCGGGCGCCTGCGTGGCTCAGTCAGTTGAGCATCGGACTTCGGCTCAGGTCATGATCTCCTGGTTTGTGAGTTTGAGCCCCATGTCAGGCTCTGTACTGACAGCCTGGAGCCTGGAGCCTGCTTCAGATTCTGTGTCCCTCTGTCTCTCTGCCCCTCCCCCACTCGTGCTCTGTCTCTCAAAAATAATAAATGTTAAAAAATAAAAAAAAAAAAAAAGAAAGATCTGTGGATTCAGGTAACTATTCATTTCATCTGTACACCACCTCTCTCCAGCCTGCTTTCTGGGTCACGGTGCCCAGGCTGGTCACCTGCTCCGCGATGACTACAGGGTACAGACAGGGAGGAAACCATGCCTACACAGAGCTACGCGGGTGTGGTGCCAAGCCAGGCCCAGGTACCACAGAGAGTCTGTGCTGGAATCAGTGCAGGGCTTTGGGTTGTATGAAATTCCTCCCTCCGTCTCCTGGCTCCGCGTGGGCATGGGGAGATCAGTGCCGGTGGGAAGGCACGCTCAAGTCCTCGTTCACCCCCAGAGCTCCTGGCCGCTGTCATCTGATGCTTCCTCAGGAAGGGAAGCAGGCTCAGAATTCCATTCACCTGAAATCTTCCTTACTTTCAACATTTGTCCGACATCACACCGATAAAACGTTAATTGAACTCATTAGAAAACCAGAAAAAAACCCAAAGCTCAACTCTTTACTTCCAAGAGGGACGTTTGGGGCAATTAACCTACTTCTTAAATAATTTTTTAAAGTTTACTTCTTTATTTTTAAGTGACATCAGACAGTGTGAGCTGGAGAGGGGCAGACAGAGAGCAAGAGAGAGAACCCTAATCCACTGTCAGCGCAGAGCCCCATACAAGGCTCAAACCCACGACCCTGGCATCATGACCTGGGCTGAAATCAAAAGTTGGATGTTTAACAGACTGAGCCATCCGGGCGCCCCGTAATTAACCTATTTTATGGGGCTCTGGGAGAGCTCCCTCCTGCCCCATCGGACCGGCCACACAGGGCAGTGGTGACTCTCACACTGTGGTTCTAGAGTGGANTTTTTTTTCTTTAGGCTTCGTTTCCTGGGTGGTGGTGCCAAATGGCATGGAAACAACATTGTCTCTTTGGGTCATCCATTGTTAGGAGTCATTTCTGGAAGTCTTAAGACTTTCTGAGACACGTATGATGATTCCTCAAAATATTAACTGCTGAATTACCACATGGTCTTGCATTTCCTCTTCTGGGCATGGACCCAGGAGAAGTAACAACAGGCACTCGAACATATTTGTACACTTATGTTCGCTGTTGCACAGCCAAAAAATGGAAGCAACCCAAGTTTCTATGGAAAGATGAACGATCAACAAAATGTCACACAGACACACACACACACACACACACACGGTGAAATACTGTTCAGCTTGTAAAAGGAAGTGCATTTTTTAAAATGTGTATTTAGGTTTGAGAGAGTGAGAGAGTTCACGTGAGCTGGGGAGGGGCAGAGAGAGAGGGAGACGGAAAATCTGAAGCTGGCTCCATGCTGACAGCACAGAGCCTAACGTAGGGCTTGAACTCATGAACAGTGAGATCGTGACCTGAGCTGAAGTTGGGCGCTCAACTGACTGGGCACCCAGGTGCCTCGAAAGGAAGGACATTTTGACACAGGCTACAATGCGGATGGACCGTGAGGGCATTATGGTAAGTGAAATAACCCAGAAACAAAAGGAAAAATACCACGTGATTCCAATTACATGAGGTCCCTGGAGTAGTCAGACTCATAGAGATAGAAGGGGGGGCGGCAGACGGAGGGGGGGAGTTAGTGTTTCATGGGGACAGAGTTTCAGTTTTGCGAATGCAGAAGTTCTGGAGATGGATGGTGGAAATGGCTGTATAACAGTGTGAATGTGCCTAAGGCCACTGTAGTGTATACTTAGAAATGGCTAAAATGGTACGTTTTATATTATGCATATTTTACAACAACTGCAAAAACAGAATCCTTGGGACAGAAAAATAGGTGTGAAGCAGAGTACGCGAAAAAGAGAGAGGGTCTGAAAACATGTATATCTGTATAATTGACTTCTGTTTCCCTCCATTCAGACCCAAGTTTATGACTTTGGAAATCATTAGAAAAAAAAAAGAAAGAAAACTCAGCATGAAAAAAATTATGCTCATTTAAGAAAGATCTGTGGATTCAGGGGCGGGCGCCTGCGTGGCTCAGTCAGTTGAGCATCGGACTTCGGCTCAGGTCATGATCTCCTGGTTTGTGAGTTTGAGCCCCATGTCAGGCTCTGTACTGACAGCCTGGAGCCTGGAGCCTGCTTCAGATTCTGTGTCCCTCTGTCTCTCTGCCCCTCCCCCACTCGTGCTCTGTCTCTCAAAAATAATAAATGTTAAAAAATAAAAAAAAAAAAAAAGAAAGATCTGTGGATTCAGGTAACTATTCATTTCATCTGTACACCACCTCTCTCCAGCCTGCTTTCTGGGTCACGGTGCCCAGGCTGGTCACCTGCTCCGCGATGACTACAGGGTACAGACAGGGAGGAAACCATGCCTACACAGAGCTACGCGGGTGTGGTGCCAAGCCAGGCCCAGGTACCACAGAGAGTCTGTGCTGGAATCAGTGCAGGGCTTTGGGTTGTATGAAATTCCTCCCTCCGTCTCCTGGCTCCGCGTGGGCATGGGGAGATCAGTGCCGGTGGGAAGGCACGCTCAAGTCCTCGTTCACCCCCAGAGCTCCTGGCCGCTGTCATCTGATGCTTCCTCAGGAAGGGAAGCAGGCTCAGAATTCCATTCACCTGAAATCTTCCTTACTTTCAACATTTGTCCGACATCACACCGATAAAACGTTAATTGAACTCATTAGAAAACCAGAAAAAAACCCAAAGCTCAACTCTTTACTTCCAAGAGGGACGTTTGGGGCAATTAACCTACTTCTTAAATAATTTTTTAAAGTTTACTTCTTTATTTTTAAGTGACATCAGACAGTGTGAGCTGGAGAGGGGCAGACAGAGAGCAAGAGAGAGAACCCTAATCCACTGTCAGCGCAGAGCCCCATACAAGGCTCAAACCCACGACCCTGGCATCATGACCTGGGCTGAAATCAAAAGTTGGATGTTTAACAGACTGAGCCATCCGGGCGCCCCGTAATTAACCTATTTTATGGGGCTCTGGGAGAGCTCCCTCCTGCCCCATCGGACCGGCCACACAGGGCAGTGGTGACTCTCACACTGTGGTTCTAGAGTGGATTCCTCTGGGCATGAATCACGAATCATTAACAACGAGCAGGAGTGTGAAAGAAACAAAAGTTCAACAGCACAGAAGAGAAGACAGAAAATCATTCTATTGAAGGTACAAATGGCTCCAGAGGAAACAAAGAACTTCTATAATTGAATGGATTAGGACCTTCAGGCTCTAAGAGAAGGAAGAAAGTAGTGAATGAACTAGTGGGGGAGGGGCGTCAACATCTGCATCGGGTTGGAAAGATGCTCTCAAATGTTTCTAATACGTACTGCATTTCTGTCTTCGCTGCTGAGATAGAGTCACCTCTAAACTGCGAAACAGATAACCGATGTCCCTATTCCCACAGGTAATGAAATCAGTGAACCTCACGGCTGTGCGTCTCAGAGGGTGTGGCTGTTACTGTCCCCATGAAATGTGTCCATTAAGAGACAAGACTGTTCAGCCAACAGTCTGTAACCACAGAGCATCCAGTACAAAGTCACTCCTTGGTAGGCACATGTCATTGTAAAAGACAGTCTCACTCTCTTCCCATCACATGCACTTCCTGTTTAGTGATGTGTAATTTGAGATTCTGGCTGTAGCGCAGCGATTGGGCCTGAAGGTCTGATGGCGATGGCGTTCGGTCTGGAGAAAGAACCATCCATCGTCTCCACAAATGGGAATAGCTCACTGCACTGTAACGAGGAGCAAACTCTTGTTTTTAGCTTGTGAACTGTCTTTTCTTCACCTGCGAGCAGGGAACTTCACATTCAAACATTCCGCTTTAGTAATGTGGCTGAAAGCTACCAAGCGTGAAGGGAAAATTACTATTAGAAATATCAGTGATTCCATCATGAAAAATAATATAACCTCCTTTAAAGTACTTTATGTGCCCCCACGCATCAGCACTCCTGTATCCCTTGGGTAAATTCCTAGCAGTGCTATTGCTGGGTCATAGGGGAGTTCTAGTGTTAATTTTTTGAGGAAACTCCATACTGTTTTGTTCATAGTAGCACTTTCAACAATAGTCAGATCATGGAAAGAGCCTAAATGTCCATCAACGGACGAATGGATCAAGAAGATGTGGTTTATCTATACGATGGAATCCTACATGGCAATGAGAAAGAATGAAATCTGGCCACGTGTAGCAACATGGATGGACCTTGAGGGTGTTATGCTGAGCGAGATAAGTCAGGCAGAGAAGGACAGATACCATATGTTTTCACTCATATATGAAATAGGAGAAACTTAACAGAGGCCCATGGGGGAAGAGAAGAAGGGGAAAAATAGTTAAGGAGACAGAGGGAGGCAAACGATGAGACTTCTAAATACTGAGAACAAACTGAGGGCTGATGCGGGTGGGGGGAGGGGAAGGGGGGAGATGGGCACGGAGGAGGGCACTTGTGGGGATGAGCACTGGGTGTTATATGGAAACCAACTTGACAATACACTATGAAAGAAAAAAAGTACTTTATGTAACATTATCTATGGGAGTGCTTGGAGACGCCCTTGTTCACCAGGAAGGGACAGAGGAAAAGAAAAAAAGTCACCCTGTGACAGGATTAACTGACAGAAAACAGATTTCCTATTGCTTTTGTCAGGAATCTGTCTCACAGACTTAAGGCTTTTCCCATTAACTGGGCAATCAAAGTTAAAACACAATTACATTAAAAAGTATACAGAGTTTAGAAGAAAAATGTACATTTAAGAACTGGGTGCAATGATTTCAGAAAAAAACCCAGCTTTCTGTCAATGTCTCAGTGGCTTTTACCTTATCTTTTTAGTCACTTGGACCAATGCTGTAAGTGGGTTCCAGTTTCCTGAAGAACCATGGAAATGATTACGTAACACTTTGTGGCAAATGTTAGGCTAGCATCCATTTAGAGGATTGTACTGTCTACATACTTTAAAATTTTTTGAGGTTTCTTTTATCTTTTTTTTATTTTGAGAGAGAAAGAGAGAGCATTCAAGCACATATGTGCAAGTGGGGAGAGGGGGAGAGAGAGAATCCCAAGCAGGCTCCGTGCTATTGGCACAGAGCCCAACGTGGGGTTTGATCTCACGACCCTGGCATCACGACCTGAGCCGAAACAAGAGTCGGACGCTCAACCGACTGAGCCACCCAGACACCCCAATAATTTAAATGTGTTAACAAACTCTATTAGGATTGTGTACAGCATGAAGAAAATCATATTACAAACCAACGTTTGCATAAATCAATTTCATTTGAACGTGTAAAGCTAATGTCAAGAATTTTGTCAAATCTGATCCCTTTTGACCATCAGTGTGATGACTTCCCTTTGGCCCAGTCTCTCAGCTGCTGCCTCATTTGCCCACATGTCCTTATAGGTCGTGCATGATGATTCTGTGATTTTCTTGACAAGGCAGCTGATGTGGGTTAGGAAGAGCATAGCTGAGTTCTGCACAGAACGCACCGACGCAGCCCTGGGGCTCCTCCACTGGCTCTGAAGCCTCAAGCACGTGGCATAAAGACTTTTCCCTCCACTGCCAGATCCAGAAAGACGGGTGTTCAAACTGGCTTTGGGCCCGACGACATGCATGGCTTTGAATAAGTTACAAGACCACTGACAATAACATTGCCATTTTCACTGGGTTATCCCGATGAAAAGAGGTATCACATGACAGGTATTTGGTGCAAGAACCTTCAGCATGATTATTTTCCCTTCTCTAGTGTATGTTTACTGTAGACCAAGATCAAGAAATCTGCCTGGACGGCCAGGTGGTCTCCCATCCACCCTCGGCTACCTCCCACTCTTCATTCCAACCCTGGGTTTACACTTGGCAGTGGAACGGCTGGGCATTCAGGAACTCTGTTTCCAGGTTTGAGGAACCACCATGCTGTTTTCCAAAGTGGCTGCACCACTTGACACTCCCACCAGTGACGGATGAGGGATGACTTCTCTACATCCCCATCAACATTTGCTATTATCTGACTCTCGGATTGTAGCCAACCTGGTGGGTGTGAATCCATATCTCACTGGGCTTCTGCTGTGCACCCCCCTGCCCCCATCTCCAATGGTGCCTTGTTATGTATTTGTTAGCCACTTGTGTGTCTTCCTTAGAGAAATGTCTGTTGAGATCCTTTGTCCATTTTTAAGTTGGACTAATTGTTGCATTAGTATTGAACCGTAAGAGTTCTTCTATAGTCTGGAAACAAGTACCTTATCAGATACATCATTTGAGAATATCTCCCATTTGATGGTGGCCTTTTCATTTTCTCAATGGCATCCTTTGAAGCACAAAATTTTTCCATTTTGGTGAAATCCAATTTGTCTATTTTTCCTTTGTTGCCTGTGCATATTTAGGAGTCCTTAGCTAAATCCAATTTCATGAAGGTCTACCTCACTGTTTTCTCCTGAATTTCATGGTTTTAGCTCTCCCATTTAGGTCTTTCACCTGTTTTGAGGTAACTTTTGTATGCAGAGTGAGGCAAATGTCCAGCTTCATTCTTTTGCCCATGACTGCCTAGTCATCCCAGGATCATTTGTTAAAAAGATACTAGCACTCATTTTTATGCTGCTTTACTACATTTAAGCAATTTCACCCCATAACACAGACCATACACAATCACCTACCTCTAAGGTTGACAACCTTGGAAAGTATCATCACTAAGTCTTCCTTCTAAGCCTTCAACCAGGCTCCATTTCCCAGATTCCTTGAAGGCCATGTGCCCAAAGTCTAGCACAATTTGGGAGAGAAGTGATACACATGACCTGCGGGTTTGGCTCTTCCCTCCCAGACACACAAGTAGACTAAACTTCTCAGCCTCATTGGCAGTTAGATGGGGGCATGTGACCGACTCCAATCCAATGGCAAATGCAAGAGACATACGCCTCTTTCAGGGCCAGTTCCAAAATCCTCCTGCGAGAAACTCTCCATCCCCTTTCTGACTCTGTCTATTGATGACAGAGGAGTCCGAGCTCTTACAGATGCCCTACCCAGCAGAGAAAGGAATCTCAGTCCCTGGAAGACCATATGGAGCAACCTTCTCACCAGCTGCCCCCTCCCCTCACATTACCCGTGATGTGAGGAAGAAATACAACTACTCACACTGTCAAAGTGCCTAGGCTGTGACGGAGAATTCGAGTGTAACAAGATGTAGCTGGGTTTCTTCCTGAGCCAGGAGCCAGGAAATTCACAAACAGGGTGGTTGTAGAGAAAGGTCCCAGACTGGGAGGCAAGAGTTAGAGATAGTTTTCACAGATCTGAGTTCCGGGCAGCCCTGGGCTGTGACAAATGAGCACTTGCTCTATATACATTGAGTAGCAGCTCAGACAGCTTGGCTGGCCTTCGCTTACAAAGGTAATAAATATCAGAAGAGTGGGTAGAAACTGTCTTCTCAGATTTGTAACCTGAGGCTCTTTCAATTAAACTGAATAGGGAAGGGAGATAATAGCTACATTTTCCAGGATTTTCAGAACTGTCAAAAAAAAAAAAAAAGAATGAGACGGATTCTGAGTTGCTTCAAAAGAAATAATTAGACTTAAGGACAGGAAATTCTAGGGATAAATTATAGATTGACATTACAAAGAACTATCTAACTACCATGATTAGGTTGCTCAGTGAGAGTACTGAATCACACTGAGTAAATATGTTCTGACACAGGTTTGTGGAACACTTGGATCAAGGGTTGCAGAGAGATTTTTTTTATTCGATGGGTTGCTGATGACATGACACTGAACCCCTTTCCAGTCCTGTTTCTGTTTGCTGTCCCCACGCATAGCTGACTAATGATTGTGGACACAGCAGAGTCTTGCCTCCAAGTCCCTGCTAATATATGCTCATAAATTCCTTTAATATCTGATTTAATTGGCTCCTCTACAAAGTCTCTGAAGATTAATTCTTCTCTGTAGGTGACCTCTTCACTTTGAGTTTAAATGTATTATGTTTTTTGAAACTTTTCATTAGATAACTTCTAAATATCATCCAGTGGCACCGATGTTTACTTTTTTAGAACTTCCCCATCATTTCCTAAGTACCAAGGGCCTTTTTAATCACTCAACCTAAAGCGTGTTTTATCATGAAGGGCATACAGTTGGTGCCTAATACACTGAATGGTCATCAAAGAGAAAAGTGTGTTAGGAGATTAGATAATGTATTTTGTTCCCTTGAAAGACAATTTCTATATCTACTGGGGACTTTGGCAAACCCAAAGTGCCCACTCCCTCCCCCCCGGCCTAGAGAAGTATGCTATAAAATTTCCAGGCTGTCGGAGGAAATTTCTAGAGAAACCATCCCCATCTCTGTATTGATTACTGTTAGAAAGGGAAAACGATGAGTACACATTAATTATCCACATAATTGAAAGCGCTGAACAGAATGTCTGATAATGCTTCTCCAAGGTCATCCCAGGACCGACATCAAGCAGCTGTTAGGAAGGGGGTGGGGAGAAGAAGCATCTTACCTTCTATCCTACATACAGATCTTAACCGCAAGAGAAAAAAGAGACATTTTTTCTCTTGTAGGTATTATGGTGCATCATCTGCTATATGCTTTTAGCTTTTTATGCAAAAAAAAAAAAGAGAATGAAAGAAAAACTGCTTTTAAATAGGTTATTTGGAGGAATTTAGCTAGATACTGAATATTACGTTAATCTGATATATGAAACAAGAAAACAAGACAGCATGCGTTTTATTATTCAAAGGATATTCCCTCTCAAAGTATCAGCCATTTCAGGATTGCAGAGTAAACACGTTAATGTCATTCTTTTTCAGGTGATTGTATTGCTAAGCACCAAAAACGTCAGACATATGGGTTTCAATCTACTCAACCCTCACCCCTACAGGAATGCACTGCTCCTAGTAGTACAGGAAATTGTGAACACTTTAAATTGTTCCCTGAAAATTCTTGAAAGTATTGATGGGAAACAAGCATCATTTTGAGGACCATCCAATATCACATGTATTGGAGTTGAGAAACAGGTCATTTGAACCCAAAGGAGAAGAGAAATACATGGAAAATCCTATAGAAGAAAGAGCCACATTCAGAATGGCAGAGAAAAGACCTCTGAAAATCTGCTCCTTCACAAAAGTAATGAGATTGTGAAAGTTGTGCAAACTCTGGCAATTAACCAATGGCTTCCAACAATCTGAATTGCAATTATTCAAGAAAAAGGGAGCAATTTTTGGCCTGAATTGTGGCCTTTTTAACTTGCCTTATTCTCATCTCCCTTTCCCCAGCTCCCAGGTAGTCTTGAAAAGCAACAACCTCATAATCATGATGGCAGTTAAAACGATCAGCTTAGAAGCTACTGGAGGAAGAACATGTTGATGCTTTTCCCAAAGCCTCATTCCTAGAGGATCGCCATTGTTTCACCTGTCGCGTAGGTTACTGAAAACGTGCACTCCCAGCGTTTGCCTTTATTTGATGGGACTTGGAACTTGCTCACTGCAAAAGCCTTTTCCCTGGGGCCCTTGTCAAAAACAATCAACGACAGTTGTTTAAAATAGCAGCTGCCCCAGGTGATGATAACAGTTGGAGAAAATGAGAAGCTGACTAAAAAACTTTAGAAGGAAAGGCTAGGGAATGAGATGTCCAATCATCATCTGACCACTAAGCTAACACAGATTTCAGTGGCCTTACATGGAAAAAACAGACTATTTAATAAGTTCAAGAAACCCATTAAACATATAAATAGTGACCAAAAAACAGTAGCCAAGACCTGGAAAGAAGGGCAATTCGATTTCGAGTTGCCACACTGTATTATTTAAAATATCTAGTATTTAACAAAAATCACGAGACATACAAGGAAACAGGACAATATGGCCCATACACAGGAAAAAAACAGCAGTTAATAACTATTTGTAAGGCAGTTCAGACATTAGACATAGTCAGCGAAAAATCCTTTATATTAGCTGTTATAAATATGTTCAAAGCACAAAAGGAAACTGTCTAAAGAACTTCAAAGAATGAGAACTGTGTCNATGGCGGGGGTCACATTCCCCACTGTTAATGAGGGACTTAGACGGACGCGACAGGTGCCACCTACTGTCCCAGGTAGAGGCATCCGTAGGGACCACGTTAGCTTTACAGAGGCACCGACGGAGCTGAACGCTAGAGAGACAGGTACACAGACAGCTGACAGACCTAGAGACAGTATCCACCCGCAGGTCGTGCACACACATAGATTTCCTCACTTGGTCGGCTGAGAAGGCCCAGAAGCAACGATATCCTAGTACTAACGAGCAGAGAGTTGGTTTCTAATACTTTTCTCCACCAGGAACTTGGAGAAAGGGCCCATTCTAGGGCTGGGGAAGAGGAAACAGAAGCCCAGCCTGCAGCACCTTGTACTATCAGAAGGTAAAGCAGTGCTGAAAGAAAGACGGACGGAGGGAGGAAGGAGGGGGGAGGGGAGAGGACGGGCAAGGAGGAAGGGGAAAGGAAAGAAAAAGAAAGCCCACCATGATGAGGAGCATCAAACAGTAGAGGAGTCAGTCACGAGGGCACCCGATGGACACAGCTCGAGCCATTTGAGAAAAAAGAAAAAGAAAAACAAAAGCAGAAACCAAAGCAGTATCGGATTATAAAACAAGTATCCAATAAATACCTATGAGTTGACTATTAGTGCAAATAAATGATTCAGTAAAGAAGTGAGTGGTGGAAAACGGACAAATCCGCCCGTGCAGAAGAATTCTGAATAATTTATACCAAGATTCTGCTCTCGGGAAGGCAGAATATGACCTGCTGCTCCTCGGCTGTGGGCTGTGCATAGTGACTCCCTCCCACAAAGTGAGGCACGGAAAGAGGGGGAAAAGCCACCAGCCGGGTGGTCAAGAGTAACATCTCAACAGTGACAAGTCACCGTGACAGCATGTGCCCTTGACATGATGTCACGAGAAGGACACCTCACTCCTGCGGTCTTTCTTCTCCAACCCTGGTAACCCCAGGCCAATGGCGAGAAAACATGAGAAAGATCGCAATTTAAGAACAATCTACACGCGACCTGACAGTGGTCCTCAAAACACCTGTCTCTGACTCCTGTCAAGGTCATCAAAACCCAGAAATGTCTGAGAGACGATCATGGCCGGAGGATCCTAAGAAAGGACGCCGGAGGGGTGCGTGGGTGGCTCCGTTGGTTAAGCGTCCAACTTTGGCTCAGGTCATGATCTCGCAGTTCGGGGGTTCGAGCCCCGCGTCGGGCTCTGTGCTGACAGCTCGGAGCCTGGAGCTGCTTCAGATTCTGTGTCTCCCTCTCTCTCTGACCCTCCCCTGCTCATGCCGTCTCTCTCTCTCTCTTTCAGAAATAAATAAAAAACATTAATAAAAAAATTAAAAAAAAGAAAGGATGCCCGAATGTAACATGAGAGCCTGATGGGATCTGGAAGCAGGCAAGGACACCAAGGGGACCCGAATCAAGTGTGAACTGTAGTTAATAATGAGATATGACTATTAGCTGATTAACTGCGATAAACGCACCATCCTAACGTGTGATGACGACGAGAGGCCAGATCTGAGCTGGAAGTCTCACGGGACACTTCAACGCTGACCTTTCAGATGCTTTGACCCAGAATGGAGTGAGAAGGGTATGTTCCGGGTAGGCAAGATTAGGTTCAAGGTTAACAACAGGGGGAACAGTTCTTCTCGACTCAATTCACCAAGTACTTATAGCCCTTGGTTTCCCAAACTACGAATTCTCTTTCTGTACGGTAACTCTGAGTGCACCTCCCCAGATAGGCAAGGCCCGTGTCCCAGGAAATGCATGGCTGAGGGGGTAAGAGCAGGGGCCACAAGTTTCAAAAATGCATCCGATTTTAATNGTGGGGGAGGGGCAGAGAGAGAGGGAGACACAGAATCTGAAGCAGATTCCTGGTTCTGAGCTGTCAGCTTGGAGCCTGACATGGGGCTCGAACTCATGAACCGTGAGCTCATGACCTGAGCCGAAGTCTGATGCTTAACCGACTGAGCCACCCCGGCGCCCTGCTCTTTCATCTTCTTAACCACACACTGCATTTTTAATAGATAAACTTGGATATTTTTGGTTTATAGAGAGTATTTTTTAAGGTAGCGTTTAATTTCCATTTTCAAGAATATGGTACCGATGGGGGTGGGGGAGGGGAGGGGGAGACGGGCATGGAGGAGGGCGCTTGTGGGGATGAGCACTGGGTGTTATATGGAATCCAACTTGACAATAAACTATTAAAAAAAGAATATGGTACTGAGCTTGGGTTTGTAATGATCTTTTGGACAGAAGAAGGAGGAGGCGAATAATAGCTCATATAAATCAGGTCTCTGGGGCGCCTGGGTGGCTCAGTCAGTTGAGCCCCCGACTTCAGCTCAGGTCATGATCTCATGGTTCTTAAGTCTGAGCCCCGCATTGGGTTCTCTGCTGTCAGACCAGAGCCCACTTCGGATCCCCTGTCTCCCTCTCTCTCTGCCCCTCTTCCCTATTCTCTCTCTCTCAAAAAGAAATAAATAAAACTTTACAAATATATATATATGTAAATTAGGTCTCACACATGGATCTTCTGACTCATGTATTATACTCTCCTCTTTTCTAAATCCCATCGAACTACACTTAAAAATAATTCTTGAGGTTCCTGGCTTTGGTGGCCAGGTTTCCTGGCTCCTGCTCAGATGGTGATATGTTATTGTGAACGACAAGTTGCTAAATGTACACTCAAGGTAACATCATATATTAATAAAAGGCGAATACATCAGTGATCAAGAAATCATACGCCCAGTTAAGACACCCAGTCGTCTCTGTCTCCATGCTTACTTGCTACGCATATGCAAAATATACATCCGCAGCAAGATCATCAGTCTCTTTAAATGCCATCCTTACTATCAATTCTGCAGCGAGACTAAAAATAGCACAATTACTGTGCCTGTCATGGGTCCCCATCGCCACTAGAGGGCACTGTGTCATAAAATGCTCTAAGCACCATTGAAGCCTTTAAAACTAATTATAACAGTACCGTGAGGGGCGACCAAAGGCGTATCTCTGAATGCATCAGTGTTGGTAAGCACGGATAATTCAGAAAAATGAGTATTTTACTGTTCATATTATTAATCCATAAATCAGGAGCACTGGGGTTTAATTTCAGTCCTGGGGGACCGATGTATAAACTCATCAAGCCTTGGAGCATCTGCAAGCCTGTTTCTTCAGCAAAAAGTCAGACGTTGGTGGAAATTCTTTATAACATATTTGGAATGGATGTTTCTGATCTCAAGTGTTGTGGCTATTAGTTTCAGGGCTCGCTCGAAAACGCTCCTTTACTGGGAAGCCATCGCTGCTGGCTTTGACCAAACACTTTCAGCTGGCGTCTAATCAGACATCAAAGCCAGCCTGTAACTCCGGAATCATCCCTATAATGGCCAAGGTTGTGTGCTGTCGGACAAGTGGTCTACTCCTGCCTCAAACAATTACCTGCGAAAAGCAGTATTGTAGAGGCATCTTACAAATAAAGACACTGATGGCTGAAAGGCATAGGCTGTACGTTCACACGGAGCCAGAACTGGACCCTCATTTGCTACTTCCGGTGTGTGTGTGCTTATTTTAGTTCACCCTGGCACGCTGTTCCTCCATCCCCTGGCCTGGCCTGCGGGACGTGCTCAGTGAGTATGTGTTGAATAATAAATACAAGGACAGACGCAAGACGATGAGCCTGTAACAAACAGCCCACGTGGTCAAGGATTTCAATGCTCTAGTGAAAGCTGCACGGGACAGACAAGTGGACCTTCAGCCACCAGCTCTTAGTTTCCCCTGATGGAGAAGAGACACAGGAAGCAAGAATAAACAGAATTCTCAGAGGATCCAGAATCAATCATGAGAAGCAAATCCATGGGAATAATCATTTTGTCGCCCGGACAGAAACCTTGAAAGACAGGCTCAAGTTTTTTTTCATTATGAGCATTAAAGCGTCTCACACTTCAAGAGACTCAGACGAAAGTGTGGCACAAGTCTGTGCCTTAGTTTTGTGCTCTTCTCCCTGCTGCAAAGCTGCGGTCCCAAAACATGGTCTTGATCACCAGGTCCCCACGCTCAGACATCCTGAGCACCCCCGGTGCTCATAGAATAAATAAAATGAGAGAACCTGAGCACACCATTCAAGGCTCCCAGTCAGGGCACAACCTACGTGTAAGGTGAAAGCCTGTGCCATCTGCCCTTTCTCCACTCAGCGCCACACGGAGTCACAGAGGACACAGCGCGTCCTGGGTGCCACGGCTCTTTCTGCCCCTGCTCACGCTGTTCCTAGCTGGCATGGTCTCCTTCCGCCTGTCATTTCAGGCTCCAGCCTCAGTGTGAAAATGTCGGGAAATCTTCCTGAGCCCAACGTCCTCCACGCTACGGAGACCTTCCTACTGCCCCTCGTCACCTCGCTCCGCCTACCTGTGGGGGTGCCCGGGGGACACCCTCAGCTTCCTGCGCTCACAGCAGGCACAGAGTCAAGTGCACCCGCCCCCGAAAGATCTCTGTCAGTTGCGCAGACTGTCAGGAAGACGACTTCTGACAAGGTAGCCCGGCTCATTTAAATACGTTAGAGTTTAGTTTTAGTTTTCTGAAAACTAAAAATCTGACTTCCAGAATGAAATTCCAGAGCTATCACTGGGGGAAGGGGATAAAGTTCTGAGACACGTTCCCAGGGGACACGCCTGTGGCAACGTCATGTGGACAGACGGGCACTGGCATTGTTTTCTGTTTGTTTTTATTTAAATTTGTTTTTAATATTCCATACATTTCTAGCTTGGAAGGTCCAAAGCCTCAGGATGTTGTAGGTGTGCTGTTTTCATCACTGGAAGAAAAGTCCCCCAAACCACAGGCTGTATCAGGAGTGGAATGATCTCTGACCCCCGTCCAGAGCTTTTCCTGAGAACATGGAGACCAGGGGGAGAGAAACGAAATTTCCCCCTTTTCCTAAATCTTTTTTTAAAAGCACATTTTATGTTTATTTATTTTTGAGAGAGAGAGGGAGACACCATGAGCAGGGAGGGGCAGAGAGAGAGGGAGACACAGAATCCAAAGCAGCTCCGGGCTCTGAGCTGTCAGCACAGAGCCCGATGCGGGGCTCGAACCCATGAACCGTGAGATCATGACCTGAGCCGAAGTCGGACGCTTAACCGACTAAAACACCCAGGTGCCCCCACTTTTCTTAAATCTTATTTCACAGGGTGGCGGTGGGGAGGGGGGCTTAGGGTGAGTGTCCCCGTGAGGCTCGTCAGCACCGCAGGGAAATCCTGGCAGCCACCGGAGAGGCACGTCCGTGGCTCTCCTCGAGGCAAGAACATAAAAGCCATCGCTGTTACCACACTAAGATACTGTTGCTGTGCAACGTGGCCTCTGCCCACGTCCGGATGTCCGCACCCCAACTGAAAGGGCGGCTCCCGGGGCCCACCACCTGCCGTGTGTGTCCCGCTGAACACCTGCTTTCCCTGCAGTCCGGAATTCGGTTTCTGCCACCAGGCGCCTGCGTGCCTCGTGTGACCAGCCCAGACGGGACGCATGGCCACTGGGTCCCTAATGAGGCTCCCGTGGACAGTGTGCAGCCGCCTGGGAAGCCTGCTGTGGGGCAGCGGACATGTGTCCTGTGTGGCTCCGCAGGGAGGGGCTCTGGAGGCTGGCACTTCCCCCCTTGCCCTCTGGTCTTTCCCTCCATGGTTTTGCTTTGCATCCTCGGCTGTGAAAAGTCACTGCTCTGCTGAGTCCTCCTCGCAGATCAGCAAACCCCTGGGCGTCCCGAGACACACAGCCACACGGAGATCCGCAGCGGACATGAGACGGCGTGGGGGTCTCCTTCACAAGGGCCGGGGCGGGGGAAGGGTACATTTGAAACCAGGGCCGCCCAGGGCTTGTGGGCGCGGCTGAGGCTCAGGGGACACAGGGGGTTTGGCGTGTGGTTCTCTAACACAGGGTGGACGGCTTTATTAAGAGTAAAAACAGATGAAAATTTGTAGTGTTCTAAAGCGCTGAGGGAACATTTAAAAATTAAACCAGGGGCATCTGGGTGGCTCAGTCGGTTAAGCGTCAACTCTTGATTTCAGCTCAGGCCATGACCTCATGGTTCGTGGGATGGAGCCCCACATCGGGCTCTGTGCTGACAGCTCTGGGGAGCCTGCTTGGGATTCTCTCTCTCCCTCTTCCTGTGTCNTCAGGTCATGATCTCATGGTTCATGGGTTTGAGCCCCGCATTGGACTCTGTGCTGACAGCTCAGAGCCCGGAGCTGCTTCGGATTCTGTATCTCCCTTTCTCTCTGACCCTCCCCTGCTCAAGCTGTGTGTCTCTCTCTCTCTCAGAAATAAATAAAATATTAAAAAATTTTTAAAAATTTAACCTAATAAGATGATAAATGTGTGGAGAAGATCTTAAGTGATGGCAGGTCACGCTGCCTCAGACACAGGGAGCTGCTGGCTCCAGCCAGTGACACTGTGTGACGGCGTCCCGGATGCGGGCGGACCCGCTACGTTCCACCCGTGCTCAAGCCGCACTGGACACTAAGGTACCCGCTGCTGCACACACTCTGCGGTCCTGGAAAGCAGGGAGGCGGTGCTCCCGCGAGCACCATCAGGGCCTGCTGTCTCCAAGAAATGCGTGGTCAGTGGGGCCACAGAAGGTCGCCATCTGCCCCCACCTCCTCTAACCCCTTGGAGGACACCACCAGATGCCTGTCTACGGTCCACTCTGCCTCGTCTTCTTTACTGTCAGCCTCCGTGTTGTCTAGAGATTCAACACATCCAGTTAGGAACTGTCCCTTCCCTCCCTTCCGTGCAAGACAACGAGGTGGCCACACAGCCCGCCCCAGGGAAGAGAGCCATCGAGTCTTCGGGGAAGCTGTTACTTTTCGGCAAATTCAACCACCTGCTTTTCTTTTTTAAGGCGCCGGAAGGTAAAAGCCACGTGTTGCGGGTGGCGGGGCAGGGAGCTAGGACACTGGGGCTCAACTGTGGGTGATTCTGCACCCCACGTGACGGTGCGCAATGTCTGGAGATGTTTTTGGTTTTCAAGGCAGTGGGTGGTCCTGGCATCTAGCGGCTGGAGGCCAGGGCGGCCGCTCAACACCCTTCCCGCACAGGGCGGCTCCCACAACACAGCCATCTGGTCTAGAAGAAGCCGGGAGCCTTGGCGACAGTGTTTGGTCAGTAACACTAGCCACGAATCGTCGATCTCCAGGGTCTCGAAAGTAAGAACGTTAATTCCTTTGGCGGTTGAGCCGCCCATCTGGGGTGCTGTTCCCTTCGGCTGAAGCCCGTTAAGTAGATTCACCCTGCTTTCATTCTTTTTGGGTCCCCAACTCCTTCTGACCTGAGAGTTTTCAGAGGGCTGTCTCATCTTTTCTGACCAGGACAAACTCAGAGGTGGCACGTGGTGTGGACAACTTCTACATGTGCCCTGAGCTGGCGTCGATCTCTGATGTTGTTCCCTCTGTGCCTGTGTCACACACTTCCCTGCCCACAGCTCCGTCCTGGATGTATCTTCTCCTTCCTCTTATCGCCGTGACAGGACACAGGAGGGGCTCTCCATCACCCCGCTGATCAGCAAGACCTCGCAGAGCAGGCTGGCTGGTTCCCGCCACACATAAGCCAAGGGGGTCCAGCGGTCAGGGTATAACCTCAGGAGAAAACAAGCACGCGTAACCTAACCCTGGGAGATGAACTGCTATCACTTTATTCTAGTTTCTTCCAGATTTCCCCCCTAAGTATAGGTAGGAAATGCAGATTTGTTTTCAAGGAAAATGGGCAGATTTCATGCTATCTTCAAAAGCTTTCATTCGGGAACATCTTTCTGTGGGCAACGATCTCACTGAGTCAGTCTACTCCCATACCTCCCCGTCTCTGTCTCAAATCCAGGGTTAAAAAGTCTCTCAGATGCAGTTCAGAGCAGAAGGTGCTCCCACTGGACAGGGTGTCTTCATGTTTTTAGTTTTTATTTAGTTTTATACCCACAAGAGGAGAGGCTGGACTCCAAGGTCACAGAGGCCCTCACCCTCCCAGGCTTCGAGCTTTGAAGAATACCATCACCCGAACTACCACGTAAGCTTCGTGATGGAGTGAGTTTGTCTGCACCTCGTCACCTCCAGTGCCCAGAACGGCGCCCAGCACAGAGTCGGTCCTCCACACAATCCTGAATAAGTCCACGAATGAGTAAGAGAACGAACTAGAACACTATCTCCCTGAAGACAGGAATACATTTCCTTTTATATTCTCTAAATATAATATGGGCTAAGCAATAAAATCACGGCCAAACGTCTTCAGCTATAGCCATGGAGGGCTGACTCGCATTGGGCATTGGAAGAAAACTGGGCATCAGGCGCACATTTCTAAATGTCGAATCGACACCACGGTAGATTTGTGGCCCGTTCCCCTGCACATGCTTTTGAGTTCTCATAAGGACAGGTGTCAGACCCACGTCCTTGCTCAGTAGCACCAGTGCGTGGTAAGGAAGGATGGGATCTAAAACAGACTCCTTCTTCTTGTTAAAGAGCCTCCCTCAAAACCTTGTAAGAGAGTCTAAGTCCATCACTGCTGCGGGTTTAGGTGAGTGGCTTTCCGGCCAGTCTCTCCGTGTGTGCCTCTCACTCTCAGTGCTCAGGGGACATTTACTGCTGAGACTCACCCGCTGGCAAAAGTGCTGAAAATTGCAGGATAAATATCTAATATCTGGTAATGGGATATTCTCATGTAGTAAAATCCTTCAATCTCCGGGCTCCCATATCCCGCTTTTGGGTCAAGTTAATTGTATTAAGTACATTCTCATAGCGTTAATGTTCATAACATCTTTATGCTGCTTTTTGAAAATTAATTCATTCCTTCTGGACAGGAGATTTGTAGGTTCTGATTCTAAGAAAAGGGATTATATTCAGTGCCTTTGAGAGGTCCACTTACATTTGTATTTTTCCTGAAATAAATTAAGTTTGCCCGTGTTTGTTCCTGAGAGAAAAAAAAATCTTAAAACACATCGTGGGTATATCATTAAACATTAAGATACAGAGTATCTGTGAAATCCCCAAATCTTAAGAGATTCTTCCTTATGATAATTTAAGTTGATTTAATGTTCATTAGCAAGTTTTATTTATTTATTTAATGTTCATTTATTTATTTAATGTTCATTAACAAGGTCCTGCATAAGGCGGCCCCGCTGTCCCCTGGTAAATGCACTGTGCGCTCGGTGATTTTTTTTTTCTTTCTCTTCTTTCCCTTCCAGCACCCAGGTACATACACAGCTACTTGTGCAGAGGACTCGCCGTCAGGCTAGATTCTGAGCTTATTAACGAAGCAGCCTTGCTGAAGCCTTCCTTCTGCACTTCTCTGTGCCCTGGAAATGACTGCATATAAATGAAGTGATTCACGAAATGTATCTATGTGCCCTCCAGCTTATACCAACGCTGAGCCCTCATCATCCGAGAAACAGAACAGGGCAGGTCCCTCCACTCAGAGACCACAGGCCCCTCTGCTCAGAGAAGACTGCAGAGACCCCGTCCACACTGCAGCCTCATTCCCTACCCGTCTCTGGATAATGTTGGCTTAAACGGAACCAACACTGGGATCAGCTTCTGGATGTGTCACAAACTCTGCCTCTGTGTGTTTTTTTCCTGCAGTGGTAACCAAATTCCCTCCTCCCGCCTTATGCCAACATACGTGTGTACTTGACAAAGTCCTGCTTATGCTCCAGTGGCCCTTTGGTGTAAATGACACCCCCATGGACTCTCCCTGAGCTCCCAAGGCAGGAAGCTGCCGGTTCTGTGCACGCTCACACCACTCTGTCGCGGCAAAGTGCTCATGATTCCTCACGCCGCTTAAACTCTCCCAACGTCCCTCTAGTCTGCAAGTGCCTGAGGGCAAGGGCCAGGTCTTATTTTTCTTTGCATGATTTTTTCACTTACTGACAAAATGAACAAATAAATGAATGGATGGATGAAATCAACTGATCTGGAGGAGGAGGAATGATAGAAAAAACACTGAGCTGGGAATCATGAGGCCAGATGTACAAACTTGGAGAACTTATCCTGCCTCCCTGGTCCACACACTTTCTATTTACGTGATGTAGGAACCACCACATGATGTAGGTGGTGTTCATTCACGGCTCTTGGCTTTTCCCATCGTACTATTCCTTGGAGAAGTCCAGCAGCGCCATATTGGAAGGACCCAGAAACCGCATGAGTTTGACAGACCTGTGGTGTATCTTGCTCACACATGAAACAGCCCTTTGCTTGTATCCATATGCAGAGGGTTATCAATCCATATGGCCCATGTGCAACTCCAGAAATGGCGCTTCTTATCCCGAATTCTTTTAAAAATTAAACATCATTACATAGTTCAAGAAAACCTAACAACAAGGCAAGTAGTGTAAATGGACTACTCTAGGCATTTTTATTCTGCAAAACCAATAAGATTATGTCCAGAGAATTGTGTTTTCCTTACGTAAGATGGCTGTCATCAAACTATAATTATCTTAATGTCTCTAGGTGTTCTGAAGATAAAGGGGATGTCCATTTCAGAACAAAATAAATCTGAATTTTTTTTTTTAGAGAGATTGTGCACATGCTTGCACAAACAGGGTAAAGACAGAGGGAGAGAGAGAGAAGGAGTCCCAAGTGGGCTTCATGCTGTCAGCATGGAGTTCAATGTAGGGCTCCACCCCCCAACCCTGGGGTCATGACCTGAGCCAACATCAAGAGTCAGACGCTCAACCGACTGAGCCACCCAGAGGCCCCAATAAATCTCAATATTTTAGTTCCTTCTTCTACATCTTAAAATGCAACTATGGGCCATCAAACCTCAACTGTTTCATGTCAAGTTAAATAGAATTTCCCTAGAGGCCTTCAGTGGGTGCCCAGCTTCTGGAACCACGGAAAGTTCCAGGTCTCTGTTGACACATGACTGAGTATGAGCTGAGAATTCACGTCAACATTTTATCCTCTTGTGAAATGACTCTCACCCAACTTTTAATTCATTCACTAAAATCACACTTGACCCCAGAGCACCATGGGCTCTTGGAAATGTCCCTCGGGTCTAGCTCCTACAGCGCCCTTGGGGTCACTGTCCTCCCGCAGCTCCCCGAGGCCATGTCCTACATGCAATGACTTCTCTGAAAGGTCCCGCATAGAACTCTGTACTGACCTCCAGGCTGCTTCCACTGACCCTGGTGACATTAAAAAGCATGATCTAAAGGAAACTCAGCTTAACATGCAGCCCAGGACCACCTAGCCTTGATGAAGAAGATACAGCAACTTCATGGATTTTTAATTGGCTGGTGCAGGCCGTTTCTGGGAGTCCTGAATGAGTCTCAACCCCTAAGTGAGAATTTATGGCGTATCTTCAGGACGAAGCCCCAGATGCAGAAGGAACAGGGACAATGAGAACAAGATGGTCTTCCTGCTTAAAGGACCGTCCATAGGGAAGGGTCCATGTCGTAGATTTTGGATAAACCCGTAGCCACTTCTCTGCTGTGATCCTAGAAATGTGACCCAGATGATGCCTTATGCCACAGTTTCCTCATATGCAAAATGGAAACACCACCGGCCACAGCCCATTTCCACGACTGCCAAATGAGCTGGTGTACAAGAAACACCTGGTCCGGTGTCTGGCCAGAATAGGGAACAGGTGGGAGGGGAGGGTGAGGGCAACGATGGAGGCAGGAAGAGAGCACAGTTGAGGCAAGAAGGAGGGGCTTCCATGGATGTCACAATCCACAGGCGATTTCCATTCCTTTTAAAATGTCCGTAAAACTTGGGGCACCTGGGTGGCTTAGTTGGTTAAGCGTCCGACTTTCGCTCGGGTCATGATCTTGCGGTTCGTGGGTTCAAGCCCTGCGTCAGGCTCTGTGCTGACTGCCAGCTCAGAGCCTGGAGCCTGTTTCAGAGTCTGTATCTCCCTCTCTCTCTGACCCTCCCCTGCTCACGCTGTCTCTCTCTCTCGCTCTCTCTCCTAGAAATAAAAATAAATAAATAAATAAAAAATAAAAAAAATAAAATGTCCATAAAACCAACTTGTCTTTGCTGTTGCCGGATCTTATATTGTTACCTGATGTCCCCCAATCCTCCTGGGGAACAAAATGGTGTGAATATTTCATTCTATGCACACATTTAACTAACACTTTCTGGGCACTGCACTGGGCAGAGGGGTACCGCCCTCAGCATGATCAAGCAAATGAAAATGAACAGATGCTATACAAGTTAACATTTACAATACGCCTTATGCTACACATAGAAGGTACCTCTTGCAGGTCTCTGTGACCTCACATCACTGTCTAACCAACCAGAGTTCTGGGCAGATGCTTCGTACTATTTATGGAGTGAAGGAAAGGATCCCCCCCTTACTTATTTACATTGTTTGAAGTCGTGTGGTCCACAAAGAGGTTGTTTTGTGCACTAACGGAATCCTTGAGCTACGGACGTTGGAAAGAGATCGCTTCAGGAGATTAAGTTCCCGCCCCCAGAAGGGAAGTCCTGGAAAGACACATTAGCAGAAGACTTGCTAAGGTCATGGCTAAGCAGAGAAAGGTGGCCACCCCCTGCTTACATCGCGGGTGTTCCCACAGACCCACCCTTAAACGTGGGGCAGTCACAGTCTGCGGTGGTGGCTGAGAACCTGAGCTTCCACAGAAAAAGCAGAGAATGACCTCCCTTCCCGCTACGATTCGCTCTCTCTAGTTCATCAGGCACACATGCAGGTGGACGGCAAAGAGGGAGGGTGAAGGAGTTCCTGTTCTTTTAATGGCTGGTTCTCGTTCAAAAATGGGAGGAGGCAGGGACTGTGGGCCAGTTGGAGGCTACGGCAGAAGGAGGCCAGGGGTAAAGGTGCAGGGAGACCTTCTTAGCTGTGGGTACAGCCTCTTTTCCTGGGCACTGAGGCACTGCTTCGAGGGCTTCCCGAGGGATCTGGGTCACCCAGGAGGAAGGCTCTCAACAGCTGAGGGCATCACTACTGGGAAGTGCTAACGTGGTCAGTGCTTCTGATGCCCGTTGGCTGGCAAATCAGCACACGCACTTTATCTGCAATCCATGTACTTATCTGGAGACTATAACCCAAAAGTAAGTTTAAAAAACCCAACAATTTGACTTAAGGATGAACAATCAACCGAGGCACTTTAAGTCTATTTTAGTGTGAGGCGTTGCTGGCGGGAGAGCCGGCAAAGGAAACATCCCGGTTGGGGGGTGGGGCGCTGGGGGGCTCAGTTGGTTGAGCTTCTGACTTCGGCTCGGGTCATGATCTCGGGGTTCGTGAGTTCAAGCCCCGCATCGGGCTTGCTGCTGTCAGCTCAGAGCCTGTTTTGGATCCTCTGTCCCCTCTCTCTCTACCCGTCTCTGACTTGTGCTTTCTTGAAATATAGATAAACATAGGAAGGAAGGAAGGAAGGAAGGAAGGAAGGAAGGAAGGAAGGAAGGAAGGAAGGAAAGTAGAAAAGAAAAGAAAAGAAAAGAAAAGAAAAGAAAAGAAAAGAAAAGAAAACACCCCAGGAAAGACTGGTATTGCATTTACCCCTCAGACTTCAGCCTGAAAGGTGCATTTTCACCCGCGGACCGCAGACATCCTCTCTGACCTCGGCATATTGTGTGCACACTCACATGCAGACCGCCAAGGGGCTACACGCGGAGGGGACTCACTTCTGAGGCAGTTTGATGAGAGCAGATAAATAAAATGTCTCCTACGAAGCATTCCTGACCTCTGGCTACCACCATAAACTAAGTTGCCAGAGGGGGAACCCCAACAGCCGTGGGCGGGGTTGGCACAAATCTGCCCACGAGGATTCCTGACTCAACTTCCAACCCCCACGTAGCTACCTCGGGTTTCAGCGCCAATCTACCAGCAAAGTGTCAGATGGGGAATAAAAACCAAAACTCATTTAAGTCCCTTTAAACAGGTTATCCAGCAACATCATCCTTTTCAGGTTTATCTGCTTATTTCCTGGGCGTTTGTCTGCACATCCCAACCGCATTGAGGGAAACACTTGGTGCCCAGGCATGATCGTGACGGGGCTGAGAAGCTAAGAGCAAAAACGAGGGAGTAACATCCGGTTACGCCCCCTGCCCGGCGCCTGAGGAGCCTCAAGGGGCCACGAGGGACCGCTGGCAGACTGGACCTGATGCCCTGACATTTCTGCCCTGAGGATGCCAGGCCAGCAAGAAACCAGCAACAGGGCGCAGGAAGTGCGTGCACCAGATGTGACCGTGGGCCCCGCTGAAGAGCTGGGCTGCTCCCGAGAGAAAGTGCCGGAAGAGAAGGGGACGCTGCCTTCTCCTCCCAGACACTTCCATCTCCCAGTGCACATGAGCATTCAACCTCACAGGCAGTACATTAAGGGTCTTGCATTTAGCGAGCGTAAGTTTCCCACCGAACTTTGGGCAAGTTCACAGAATCCCCAGAGGACATTTTCAGAGTAAGTCCAACAGAACTCTTTTTTTAATTAAAAAACTTTTTTTAAACATTTATTCACTTTTGAGAGACAGAGGCAGACAGAGCGTGAGTGGGGGAGGGGCAGAGAGAGAGAGGGAGACATAGAATCCGAAGCAGGCTCTGAGCTCTGAGCGGTCAGCACAGAGCCCAACGCAGGGCTTGAACTCACAAACTGTGAGAATATGACCTGAGCTGAAGTTGGACACTCAACCGACTGAGCCACCCAGACACCTGAAGTCTGCCAGAACTCTTTAAGAGACTAGTTCTGCCACTTGTTAGCTGTGTGGCCCAGGGCAAGTGACTTGCCCTCTCTGATCCTGGGTACCCTTATCTGTAAAGCTGGTGTTAACAGGAAGCATCGGGCTACTTTCTGAATTTCTGGGGTTTGTTCTATTTTCCCCTGACTTTTCGGGGGTGATGAGAGCCGTGTCGAAGCCTTCAGCCACAGGGAGAAGGTAAAAATCTCACTTGTTGGCTCTTTGCTTAGCAAAGGATAGAGGTTCCCAAAATGTGTCTGTACTTTGGAAACAGTTATTAATTTGGCTCTTTGGGCTTGTGTTGAGGAGGTCTACATGGCACCCGGGGCAGGAAGCTGGGGCAGGAACGGCTGGGTGCAGGGAAGGCACTGTGCCCGTCTTCTCTACAGGGAGGAGGGTGCATGGGGGCCCAAGACACTCGGGGAAGAGGGGACGAGTAAGGGGCTTCATGGCAGAGACACGGTCTGTGCCGGGCCAGGCGCAGGAGAGGGGAGCTTGGCCCATAGGTCAGGGACTTGGTTCCGAAAGTCTACAAGCTGCTCAGTGTCCAAAAACTGAGGTGCCACCACGATTTTCCCATAAACCCCCTTATTTCCACTCAATAAGAGCCAGGAAGGGACTCAAGGAGAGGTGAGCTCCACGTCGACCATGTGTAAACCACCAGGGGTTAGAAAGATCTGCCCCAGGACCCAGAACAGCCTCCTTCCTTCAGCTTGGAGAGCACAGTTTGCCAAGCACTTCCGACGCGACCATGAGACCCACGCAAAGCGTGAAGGCAACCCTGGTTCCTTTCCAGCCCCTCTGGCCCCCTCCGTCCCGGTCAGTGACGGGGCACACAGATGGGAGCTCAAAGGTCCACGGCTGAAGCCACAGCACCAACGCAAGGCCGCGTGGGTTTGGGAAGCGTCCTCAGCAAGAGACAAAGGGCGGCCCGTCAGAAGTTCTCCGAGGCAGGAATGCCTTCCGAAGTGGGAGGTGTGCTGCTCGTTTCCAGGTCCTTCATTTTTGGGGTGTGCCGTGCCCTCCCCCTTTGCCCTTCATCACCAAGCAGTTTAGACTTCGTGCACCTGGCAGAACGGAGCAGTGCCACGTCCACACGAGGAACAGAAACGCGCAGAAGAGAGACGACCGCGACCCTGGGGTCATGGCGGGGGGCGAGGGGTTAGCCTGGGAAGAGATCCGGATAACAGAACACAAACAGCCCACGGGGCTTTCCATACAACACGGGCTCACGCTTATGCTTGTACTGACCCCACGTGGCTAAAAGCTTTGTGAATATCTGGGCCACGTGGAGACAATGGCATCCATGTCCCGCCTCGGGTGGCTCTGTGCATGTAAAGAACTTACTAGAGTGTTGGGTACCTTTTGTGTATAATCAGTAAATGGCGAGTATCTGTGACCAGGTATATGGTGTCAGAAGCCGTCTCCAGCACCTATTAGATCGCTCCAATGAAGGAGGAAAACAATCAGATACGTATTTATCATGATAAATGTATGTATGGTTCCTTAAAATGCCAAGAGTTATGACAAATAAACCTGGTTATTCTTCGATCAACCAGAGAACCTGTGATTCTAGGAGCTTCTCCATGAATACTGTTTGCTCCGTCACCGGGTCCTTTGTTCAGCTGATAAATATCCATGGAGACTTTATTGCAGGCCACACACTCTGGTCCATGAGTGAAAGGGAAGTCGTGCACCGATGGCCCCAAGAAGCTTCCGCCAAGGGCGAGACAGAGAAGAAAACAAACACCTCAACACACAATTAGATGTGCTGTGGATGGGATGGAGGGGTCATGGGGGGTTTGTACTCAATTATGCAAGAGAGCAAGCGATTCATTTTTTATTAATTAAGAAGGTGATCGATGTTTGAAAAGATGTCAATGATAATTAATTAGCCTCTAGTAGGCTGACGTGGTTAAGGACTTTGTGGGATAACTTAATTGAAACACTAAATGATAATGTCAGGGCTTGTGTGAGGGTCACTGCATTCACGGATGCGGAGTCTCTAATTAATGGAACTTCCTGATTTGCTTTAAAAAGACGGCTCCGGAGAAAGCACACAGAGAGATCTCACCCTGGGCTCAGTAGACTGAGCCCGAGGTAACCTCACAGGCGCTCTTCGTTTGATGGAAAGGGAAAGGAAACAAGTCGCATGAGTCCTGGTCCGTGGTGGCCGGGGTGAGAGGGTGCCCGCCATTCCTGGACAGCACTGTGGGGCCGTGGGCCACCCCCGCCCCCGCCCAGCCTTGGAAAGAGGCCTGTGAAGTGCCGCACGTGGCCTCAAGCCGGACCGCTCCTCTGCGCGTGTGGGAAAAGAGGGGCTGTGAGGACTCAGGGGCGCTCCAGCAACCACATCACAGCCTGGAGCACTTCTGTCCACCCCACTGAGGAGGCACAATAACATCTGCACCTCCCTCGAGATCCCTTTCTCAAGAAGACAAAACAGATGCATGTGTGTGTGTGCATACGTACATATACGTATACATTTCCCAGATCCAAGGGGGGAAAAGCCCCGTCCTCTGGTAATGCAAACATTCAGAGTTGGAGTGGATTTCATTCTGGGAAGGTCTACACCTCACTGCACAAAGGCGGAGGGCGTTTAAACTTCCCAGGGAGGCGAGAGGCACCAGCCAAAGGTGAAGAGGTTCTGGGGTTCAGAGCGGGCCTCTTTCTGCTGGAGCAGTGGTGGCCCGGCTGAGCCCGCAGAGCCTACGCTCCAATCGTGAATGAAGTGATGGAGGCAGTAGGGCTCCCATAGGCAGCGGCCCCGAGGCGTGTGCACTGGCTGCACGCTGTGTGAGCCCCTTGGAAAGGAGGCGTGGGTGGGGGGTGCCTCTGCCTCGGGAAAACGCTCCTCCAGATGCTGCCAGGAGGCCGTGTCCCCGAGGCTGGGGACCCTAAGATGAGGCTCCGGCAGGTGCTGTGGGCAAAGTGGTAGGGAGCTCCATCACAGCCCGAGAAACCGATTCGACTTGGGGAAAATCCAGAGAGAACTGATTTTGCATCAGGTCATAAAAGACGGAGGAGAGTTTCTGAAGCAGAGAAGCATGCGCTTTCAGACGCAGAGAAGAGCGGAGACGAGGGACTGAGGGACCAGGGTCCCTGACAGGCAAGGGCGCGCTGAGACGAGGCAGAGGGGCGGCAAGGAGCAGGGGAGGCTGCAGGGGAGAGCGGCGAGGTCACCGTGGCAAAGCTCCCGAGTTTCTTTGACTTGGTGTTTACTCATTTCTTTATAAAAAAATTTTTTTTAATTAAAAAAATTAATGTTCATTTTTGAGAGAGAGAGAGAGAGAGCATGGGCAGGGGAGGGGCAGAGAGAGAGGGAGACACAGAATCCGAAGCAGCTCCAGGCTCTGAGCTGTCAGCACAGAGCCCGACGTGGGGCTCAATCTCGTGAACCGCAAGATCATGACCTGAGCTGAAGTCAGACACTTAACGGACCGAGCCACCCTGGCGCCCAGTGTTTCCTCACTTCTAAAGTAAAGATAAAAACTCCTACCTCCCAGTTCCAGTGAAGTTTGAAAGCAAGTAACAGAGGTATTCCATCTGCTACGGTTAACTGTTTCTGTTACTGTTGCTATCGTTGCTTCTACTGGCCCTGGCACTCAATGCTACAGTCTTAAAATGGCTTCCATTTCCAGAAGGACCTTAAGCAGATAACAGTTTTTGCTCACACACAGCAAACGTGGAAGATGCATTAAGAATGGGCCAGAACAATGCAGGCAGGTGGCTGCTAAAACAGCCTCGGTCTGAGCTGACGGGAGCGATGGTGTGGACGGGTTCTACTGCGTTAAAACAGTCTAAGACATAATTGGCCCCCTGATACCAGACAACTGAGGTTCTCTTCTCAGGAAAAGTAGAGTCTTAAAAACCACTACAAAAGAGAGAGAGTAAAAATTTGTGGTTTACACAAACGTGCACTCTCATTCCATCTCGTCTAGTTCTTATTTTATGTAATGACTTCAACTGATGACTATTATTATCTTTACCTACTCACCAAGACATTGAAGAGCGTGTCTGTGCGATGCCACTTTTCTGGGCATCTTCCTGAAGCTACTGCCGGCCAACTGGCACCAGCCGCACCAGATGACCTTTCGGGAGCTGGTGCTCCCCACGGTTCTAAGAAGCTATGGTTTTGACTGAAAAACGTGGCTTTTCAAAAAGCAGCAGAAATGCCCAAACCATTTTATACTTGAATTCCCCCTCTATCCAACCCCACGAGCTTTATACGAAAAGAAAATCCATCTGTGTTTTCATAATAACAAAAGAGAAGAGGGAAAGGCAAATATGGAAATCGAGTTTCTTTGAGCCCTGTGCTCTGTCTCCAATTTTACCTTCGAAAACAGATACTTCTCGGCTGATATTTTCCTACATTCAAAAGAAGCAATTTTCCCCAATTTTACAGTCTCTCTCGTATTGCATCTGAGACACAGAGGGCTCTCTGCTCACAAGTGGCTGGATCCATGGAAAGGAGAGGAACACGGGCAGATTCTGGAGCCAGCCACAGCCGGCGGTCTCTCCCCGCGGGCCGACCAGGGCTGACGGGCTGCATGGAGGAAGAGCAAGACGAGAAGGCTCCCCCCTGGGGCAAACCAGGCCTGCAGGCAGCTTCTGCCCATCAGCCCCGGGCGTGCCTGTGTCCTGAAGAAAGTGGCAGGGAACCGCAGGGTCCCTAAAGGCGGCAGACGGCCGTGGGCAGCTCACAGCGCAGGCCATGAGCTCCGGACCATCTGCAAGGCCCCACCCAGCCCGCCGGCCTAAGAGGCAAGTAAGCTAACGGAGAGAACGTGTGGCCTCGCGCTACTTGTGCAGGGCGGACGATGCCACGGACACAGAGAAGGCCACTCCTGCTGTTTACAAGCGCGAAAGCTGTGTGTATCCAAATATTACACCCTCCCCCGCCCCTGTCCGAAACAGGATTAGTGGGGGGCATCTGCCGGCAGAAGGCGTGCGTGGCCACCGTGGGCCACTCCCGCTGGCCATTCCGCACCTGCCACCACACGGCAGGTAGGCTGGCTCTGCTAACGCACTTCCTCGTGTCTTCCTCGATGTCAAGCCACTGGGGTCTCCTCCTTTCTTCCCCGCACCTTTAGGCCCTCCTCTCTTCACCCTGCCCCCCGGCCACACCCGGAGACTTTAGCAGCCCCTCGGTGAGCACACTTTCCACACTTCTCCAAGCTAGTGGAGAAACTCTCACCTAGTTTCATGCCTGGTCCTCCATATGTAAAGAGAATTTCCATTTAGTTACCTTTGTCAACTACCCCGGACTCACCATCTCACCACAGAAACCAACGCCCTGTCCGTGGGGTCGGCTCCAGTTAACCAGGCTAAGACCTCTGTATATCTATCGTCTTCCTTCCACTCACACGCTGACCTTCCAGCACGTGAAGGTGGGCCAAGTTAAGGCATGTTTGTGTAATGAGATCCTCGTCAGACGTTAAGATGACAATGGAAATACATACTTATTGCGTGGAAATATGTTTAAGATCTACGTCATGAACCCTCCCCTACTTAATACACTTAGTATGATCCCATCTATTACATTACCTTAAAGGGTGAGTATAAAAACTTAATAGTGGCTATTTCGGGGCAGTTACAGGTGAGTTTTCATATCTTCCGAAGACGTGCCCAACCCTGTTTTCTAATTTGTGACAATAAATATGTAATACGTATATAATAAAAATATTTGATACGACCCCTAAGCTTCAGCTGAATTTCTCCCTGTCATCCAACTATTCCAAAACCTTTAGTTCTGACAGCTCAAAGCTGAATGCCCCATTTTTCTAAATTTTACCCCATGTTCATTTGCCCGTCTCCCTCCTCCAGAGCCCACGGAATCTGGTCCCACTTTCTGCTCTGCTCTCAGGTACCGTAGTGCCCTCCTCTCCTTGCCTGACCTCTTCCAGGCAGGTGCCCAGAACGCTCTCCCCGTAGAGGGCCTATCTGCGTGATTCTCACATCCACGCCTCGGCTTCCAATCACTTCATCAGAAAAGCCTTCCAACCTTCCACGTGAAATAGCGTGTCCATGTGTTTCCCTAACTCTAGCACGAGGTTGTTGGAGTACCAAATGGGGATGTATTGAAGACGCGCCAGCAGATGGCGGTAAACCAGGCTCTGTGCTAGGTGCTGGGGCGCCATGGGAATAAAAGTATGTGAATCCTACCTGTGTGGAGTTGATAGAGACAAGGAAAGACAGATATTGAATACATAATTATATACATGTTAAAAAAGAAAAGGTTAAGTCCAGGATACAGGGGAGCCTGGATGTAGAAGGCTCAGGCAGGACAGAAAAGCCTGCGTATGGAGTAAGAAAGGGCAGATCGAAAAGAAAATGACCATTCGCAGGATGGTAGTGGGAGAGCTGGGGCACAGAGAAGAGGGGGCGTGCTGGGCAGAAGGGCAGCCTCGGGAAGAAAGAACGTGGGCTCTGGGAGCAATCAGAAGAAAAGTCAAGTCGGCCCAGAGTAGGGAAAGCTGCGGAGACACCAGAGGGTGAAGAAAGGCTGACGTTAGTAAGTGGGAAGTAAGCAGAAGACGGATCGCAGAGAGTCCAAGAAACAGAGGGTCCCAGGGCCAGGACCGTGTGCCTCATCCTAAGAGCCGTGGGGAGCCAGCCCGAGGTCTGTGAGGGGGGACGGGGAGGGCAGTATAGTGCTGGGCATGAGCACGTGAGGCGTCCATCAGACGTCCTCGTGGATGTGTGCACCCGCCGGGGGACACGCACACACAACCCTGCAACATGCAGCACAAGCTGAGAGCTCAGAAGAGTGTCTGAGTCGGATACAGAACTGAAGCTCATGGACAGACAACAGTAACCTCAGTCACGGGTGTGAATGATTTCCCCCGGAGGGCGGAGGGAGCACGCACTGAGGAGAAATTGGAGGTGTAAGGATCGCAGACATCTACAAGCTGGAAACATAAAACCTCCACCCCAGTCATTTCAGCGGCCCCTTCCCCTTGCATGAGAGCCTTTCTCTGCGGAGCCACTGGAGAGCCCTGCTCCTGGTGCTGATGCTTCCGCTGGACCACACTCCCAAGTACGCCAGTGGCAGGCATGAGCCTACACGTGTCAGTCTAATGGGCACTGACCGTGTCAGGCAGAGCTAGCAAGAGTTCTTGATGCATCAGCTAGGAGGTACGAGAGACAGAACAGAGCCAAGAACACTCCATGTTTTTTAGTCCGTTCTGCCAGAAGAATGGATTTCCCGTGAACTGAATTGGGAGAAGCTGTGGATAAAGCAGGTGTTATTTTTTGGTTTGTGTGGTGGGGGGCGGGAGGGGTGGTTGACCAAGAACTCCTATCTGGAGCTGTCCAGCTTAAGGTTGTGAAGTCCATGAGACATCTGAAAAAGTCTGGAGAAGCGCCGTGTGAACATACAAATTTAGGAGGCATCAGTCGATGGAAGATACTCGAAGTCATGGAACTTGATGAAGATGCTAAGGGAGGAGGTGCAGGTATTCAACGGGGAGGACTAGAGGCTGAGCCCCAAGACCCACCACCATGGAAAGTCAGGGAGAAGAGCAAGAAGTAGCACAGGAGCCTGAGAAGTCGCCCCCCATGATGTTGAAATAAAGCCAAGAGAACAGGATGACCTACAGGTGGAGGAGAAAGTTTCCCCAGGTGGAGCGAGTGATCAGTCGTGCCAAACACTGCTAGTCGGTGAAGTAGGTTGAGGTCTGAGAGGTGACCGTGAGATGCAGCTGCCTGCAGGTTAGTGGCGACTGCACGCAGGAGGTTCAGCGGGTGCTTGGGTGGGAAGCCTGATGCCCTCCTGTCACGGAATCCCACCCAGCACAGCACGTCAAGGGACCCACAAGGCTGAGAAGTGCAGTGTGGTTACTGGAAAAGGGGAAGAGCTCCCTCCACTGAGTGAGAATGTGGAGACACCGCACTGTGGCCAACTTGAGGAGGGGGTGCCTCTTCCTTTCTAGGGGGTGCTCAGTGTGTGCCTTTGGTTATGGTTAATTTTACTGATCCACATGCCTTATCTGGTTGCAATGAATATACGAGGGAGAGAGGGCAGAGAATATGAAGGCTATTACACCAATCATTTTCAGTAAAGGGAGATTGAAACAAATCCCTAGTATGAAAATGGGTGAGGAGAAATTTAACTCTAACCTTATAAATTTTCTCCTGATAAATAAAGTGTATTAGGTTCTAGACTATTAACTCCAACGTTAAACCCAAGATGCATTTGTTGACTTTAGTGGTTAAAACATCAAGTCTCTTTCTCCATAGGGAATTACATCATTTTATTTATCACTCAGGTATTCTGTTAGTTCGACATCATGGGAATGAGAGACGCTAGAATAGAGAATTTAAGGGAGAGCAGTAAGTCTGAAATATTCACAACCTATCGTCTTGGATAGAACATACAAGGTAGCTAGTGGGGTTGTGAAAGAGACTGGCTGGACACCGGAGACCTGGGTTCTATCCAATGTAGCACAGTTTATATAAAGCAGAGAGACCTAGGTTCCAGTCCAAATTTTGCTACTTACTAACTGTGACACTGATCAAGTCATTTAAACACCTAAGCCTCAGTTCCGTCATCTGAAATGGGAATAATGGTGGCTGTGAGAGCTAAGTGATTTATGTATAAAGCACTTAGCCTTGAACATATAATATGGGAAATCCTTGTAGATGATGGTGGTGGTGGTGATGACGATGGTAGTGATAATGGTCATGGTGGGGATGACAGCGGTGAGGATGATGGTGATGATGGTGATGATAGTGATGATGAGGATGATGGTAATGATGGTGGTGGTGGTGATTACAACGATGATCATGATGATGATGGTGATGATGGTGATGATGTGATAGGTGATGGTTATGGTGGTGATGGTGATGATGATGAGTTAGAGAAGAGGAGTAGACAGAGAAGAAAGGAAGAAGAGGAGATTCAGGAGACTGTAGTGGTGATGGTGGGGGTAGACGGTGGTTTTGACAAGGGCAACTCCCAAGTCTTCAGGTAAGAAATAGTTCCCTGGACCCGGAACTTTGCGTGCTGCACAGTAGGCACTCAGTAAACACTAACTGAATAGAGCCACGCTCTGATAACTTCTAGAGCTCACCCAGCTTCAGATCATTCCATAATCCTATGAATGTTATAATCTTTCCTGGATCTCAACATTTAAACTTGTGATATTAAAAAAAATGAATGAATTATTTATGGTAATTCAGAAAAATCAATTATAAAGACTCAGTTCATCACTGCAAAGCTGCTTCACTCATTGTAAGCTATTGAGTTTTAGGGAGCAGGAAGAAAGGGAATGATCAGGAAGAGAAGTGCATGAAAGACCAGTGCAGGGGGAACAGTGAGAGTCAAGTATAGAGAAGGTCAATCATGTTCTCTTACACTCTGGATGGAGACTGGTCTTCGGAGAGACCCGGCCACCTGGTTACTACTCAGCGCAACATCAAACTCAACGTGCACATTTATAAAGGAGGCGTTCTCCTAAGAAAGCGCCTGGACACCAAAGCCATGTCTGTTTAGAACCGCAGGCAGTCTTGATGAATACAATTAACCTGCCCAATAGGCAGTCTGGGCCTCTTCTGCTGGGCACAAGGCCACTTCTCAATTGCTCGTATTGACTCCCAACTTTGCGGATAAAGAAATTTTGGCTTGTTTCCTCCGGCCGGAGAGCCGGCATACCTCTGGACCAGCTCCACATGGGCATCTGCAGTGTGAATTAGCTCATGAAATACAAACTCCTTACAACCAACCCGGTTCCAGCAGGGACTTACATCCTCTTGTGACTCCAAGTCTCTGCATATTTAAAATTTTTATTTATGTATTTATTTTTGCTGATAGAAAGCTGAGTTGGGTCAAGTCTGCAACTATGGGCGCCCTAATAAACAGATGTAGATATATTATTTCAGGACTCCATGGAGGCTTTCCAGGGCTCCTCTGACCTGCTCTGAGGCCCATAACTCTGGTTCCGTATTCCTCGTCTCCAACGTGTTTCATCCCTAGATTCTGCCTCTCTCCCAGGTGTTCTCCCTCTCTCCCTCCCTTCCTTTCTCTCTTTCTTTCTCTCCACTTGCTTTTCTTCTCTATCCATGGGTATCATCTCTCAGCTAACCTTTGGTTTTCCCACCAAGGTTTAGCACATTCTAGACTTACGTTCCCCAGGAGTCTATTCTCTGCTTTCTCTAATTAGTTAACTCCCAGCCATTCTTGAAGACTAAGTTTCTTTTTCTCTAATGTTTTTTTTAAATTTATTTCTGAGAGAGAGAGAGAGAGAGAGAGAGCGCGCGCAGGGAAGGGTCAGAGAGAGAGGGAGACACAGAATCTGAAGCAGCTCCAGGCTCTGAGCTGTCAGCACAGATCCCAATGTGGGGCTTGAACCCACGAACTGTGAGATCATGACCTGAGCTGAAGTTGGACGCTGAACCGACTGAGCCACCCAGGTGCCCCCGGAATGTTTTGTTTTTGAAAAGCTTGTGAGAGCAGGGGAGGAGCAGAGGGAGAGGGAGATAGGATCTGAATCGGGTTCTGCACTGAGAGCAGAGGGCCCTGATGCGGGGCTTGAACTCACAAACTGTGAGATCACGACCTGAGCTGAAGTCAGATGCTTAACCAACTGAGCCATCCAGGCGCACCTTGAAGACTAAGTTTCTACACCATCTTTGAGATGCCTTCTCTGTGCATTTTGTGTCAGAAATACCACTGGTCACTCATGGTTCTGCTTCTAGAATATGGCTTTGCACTCATTGAGAAGAGAGTAATCACGTTTCATTCCCAAGATGGGGCACGGAGCCTGCTACTGGTAATTTCCACCTGCCTATGCCATGGGCAAACACAGACTGAAAGCATGTCCAAAATCTCCCTCAGAACAAAAACCAAATGACGTCCTTCATTAAACAAAAAGGCCTCGGCTCTATCCATGTTTGGGATTTCTGTGAGCACCCCCACCCCCCACACACCTGCTATTCCCAGCACACGGTTTTCATTTCTTCCCAGTTCCCTTTGTAGAAAATACATTCCCCCTGGGATCCATCTACTTCTCTCAGTTTTAAATAAGCCAATCTAAGGATCAGAAACATATACTAAGGCCACAGTTAAGGATAAAAGAAACGCTCCAGTTCTAGAAGGAGACTGATGGCAAAGAGTCATTGCTCGTTGATTTTGAGAGTCTGTGAAGCATGAGAAGCATCTGAGAGACAGTCTGACAGCAAAAAAGCACAATAACACTGTGTCACTCAACAAGACAGTAGTGGGAAGGGCACTAAATCTGAAGTCGGGAGACAGGCCTCCAAATGCCTCTGTGCCAACAGCGAGCTCTGTGACCTAGAAAAATCCCCATTTAACCTCTCTGGGCCTCATTTATTATAAAAGCCAGGATTTGAACTAGACCTCGAGCATTCCACTAGAAACGTTCTCTGATCTGAGGATTAATTTTTGAGCACATCCCACAGAGGCCCCCTCAATGAAAACATCTGCGGAGACAGCAGGAGAGGTACACAGCCTGTACCAATTTAGGGGGAGGGAGGAAAGCCTGTAGAGGACGGTACACCATCGTTTACACCTTTTCTCCCGTGACTGCGCTTTAAAATGAGCTCAGCCCCAACTAGATGAAATGGATTGTGTTCTGGACCAAAAAACACATCATGAAGAAACTGCCGTTGGCCTCCAATTCTGCTTTGTTGTTTTAAAACTCTCCTCAATCAAGACAAGTAGATCACATCCAGACTAAAGTTCAAGAGGAGAATGCATTTAGCTGCACATGGCACCAGGCTCCACAGTTCATTCGGTGGCATTCAAGAAGAATCCTTGGGGGTTCCTTTCGGCCCCTCTATCCAGTGGGGAGTGAAAGCGGGGGCCGCACGAAAGGGAATAAGGAACACGGAGAAGGAGGGAAGCTCGGCTGTCTCTGCCTGTTCCTGTTGCTTAGCAACATCTCACATCTCCGCCTGAGAAATAATGATTCAGGGAGGTGACACAGAGGACCCATTTCTCACGAAGGAACAGCCCATTTTACCAGCTACACATTTTCTTAGAATGATAATAAGATGATTATCACAGCAAGGAGCTCTGTGCATCCACTTCTACGGCCGGAAAGAGAACGTGAGAGGCAGAATACTAAATGGAAATTAGGGAAGAGCGCCTTCCTGTGCACATGCGGGATGCAGGACTCACCGCTTATCCACTTAGCCTCGGGGTCGTGAATTTTGAAGTCATCACTGAAGAGATCTTCCACTGTGACTTTCTTCTTCTGAGACAGGCTGTTATCTTCAGCTAGAAAAGAACAAGGCAAATAGTTAAACCTCTTACTTTTTGGTGGAAAGAGAGGACCATAAAACATTCTGGTTGCCCTTCAGAAATAGTACATATGGTAAAACATATACTTTCCACATATACTTTTGATAAAGGCTGAACAAAAGCCAGTCATGCTTTTTATTTTCAATGAAAATATCAACAACTATGGTAAGGAGATCATGATGCAAGAAAATGGTATCATTTCTCTTCCTCCACTTGAACACGTAACAGATCATATTCCTTAGGGAAAGAGCTAATTGTTTCAAGACTGATTTATGAACAACAAGGTGGGAATGGTCAAGAGAGGAAGGAACAAATGTCCCGAATGGATCTCAACTGTGTGATGTAATCAGCCATTCATCATGCATTTATTAAATGCCAACTACAGGCCGCATGTTGGGTCCTGGGAATGAAAAGGCAATTAACATATCTCTTAGGTATTTATTCTCCATATGCCTCACTTGTCCCTGGCTGCCTCTGGGCTGCGAATCAGTTCTTATTCAGATAGGATCACACCTCAAATGTCTGTGTGCACACTACCAGATTCTGCCTCGCTTCATCTCGATCACTTGGCAGTAAGCACATGAGATAAGCCTTGAAGGTACGAATCTAATATCCACCCCAAGAGGAGATGTTTAGTTAATGGCACCAGCGGGTGAGACTGTAGAAATCTGGCAATGCTTATCCTATTTCTGGAGGTCGAAGCTAACAGATTAACCCCACAGGGTAGCACCTCAAACCACTCTCGCTTCTGTTATACCAATAACATTATTAACCATTTCCAATGTACGTCATCCACCTAGAATTATGTACTTCCGTTCCCACCTTCCTGAAGAGGAGATGCCAACTGGTGGGGTGCTTTTATTGAAGACTCGGGGCCCTCATGCTGCGGTGTGGGGCTGCCCCAGTGCCAAGTAGGGGGTTTGGTTGTGTGCCTCCTATGAGAGGTGCTTTCACACCCATGTTGTTTTACACTTTCATGTTTGGTTCTCATGTCTCTTTTTCCTCCCAGCTTCTGCCTGTTGAGCCAGCTTCCACTGTGTGGGCGGTCACGCCGCATGCGCTCAACAGTGCCCTCTGCCTCTTTTAATTTTCTGTTTCAAGATCTGTGGCAGGTTGGGAAAACAGTAAGAATGAATCTTTTTTAGATGACATGAGAACATAAATAAATACCTTCTGAATGAAATCTTCAAGGCTTCTTGTAGGATCCTAGTGCATAGATTTTTAAATTTTTAAATGTTTATTTTATTTTTGAGAGAGAACATGCGTGTGCACGTGGCAGAGACAGAGAGAGAGAGAGAGAGAGAGAGAGAGAATCTCAAGCAGGTTCTGGGCTCTGTGCTATCAGGACAGAGCCTGAAGCGGGGCTCAAACCCACAACCATGAGATCATGACCGGACCTGAAATCAAGAGTCAAATAGGATTAATGTCGAGAATGATGCCTTTCAAAGTGGCCTTCTCATTAAACCTGAGTATATGTGGAGCTCTCCCAGGTGCTGAACAAAACATGTTAAACCAAACCTAATTCTTCCCTGTAGGACCTTTCCATCTGCAACTGACACATCCCCGGAAAAAGACAGAGGGCTGCAAATACGATGCATTTCAGTATGAAAAACAAACAATAACTGAACATTTCAAAGATCACCAGACATTGATCTAGTGAAGTTACACTGTGATCCAGTGATTATGAAATATATTTGCAAGTAGCTGACAAATAAGTCTGGGAGATCTAATGCACAGTACAGCGAATGTAGAAAATAACACTGTATTATAATGCTGGAATTTAAAGTGTGCAGCTAACTGACATGGTACAATTATATATTGTGATATAATTGCCTTTGAAGAGTTAGCTAATACCTTTATCAGGTCACATAATTATCATTTATTTTTTTCAGTGGGAATAATTAACATTGAGACATCGTAAGTCAAGACTTGAGGGAGCTCAGAGAGCCCGAATATTGCAAGAGCTTCCGTGCTGAGAGCAGTGGAGCTGGCCCTGACGAGGGAGAACGAAGTGGGAGGAATTCTGGAAAGAATTCTCCGAGGAAAGCACCTGCAGGCCAAGATAAAGACACAAAAGAAGAACATTCGAGCTAGAAGGAAAGCAAGGATAGGAAGGTGTCGGGGAGCGCGGCATTCTCAGGGAATCGTGTGTGCCGGCTTTGGCGCAGGAGACAGTGTGACTGGGAAAGGTCTAGAGATGAAGGCAGATCCTCCCATTATATTTGATATTCTGAAATTTCACTAGAAAATGTCCACTCGTTGGACACCCGGGTGGCTTAGTCAGTTGAGTGTCCAGCTCTTGGCTTGGGCTCAGGTCATGATCTCAGGGTTCCTGGGATTAAGCCCTGCATCGGGCTCTGCACTGACAATGTAGAGCCTGCTTGGGATTCTCTGTTCCCTTCTCTGTCCCTCCCCCACTTTCTCTCTCTCTCAATAAAAAAAAAAACAAACATTAAAAATAAGATAAAAATAACAAATGGCAAATAAGAGAAAGAAAATGTCTACTTGTGGATTTTATTTAAAAATCAGGCTTAGGGGCACCTGGGTGGCTTAGTCGGTTAAGCGTCTGACTTTCGCTTAGGTCATGATCTCGCGGTTCGTGGGTTCGAGCCCCGCGTCGGGCTCTGTGCTGACTGCCAGCTCAGAGCCTGGAGCCTGTTTCCGTCTGTGACTCCCTCTCTCTCTGACCCTCCCCTGCTCACGCTGTCTCTCTCTCTCTCTCCTAGAAATAAAAAAAATAAAAAAAATAAAAAAAAAACATTAAAAAATAAAAATCAGGCTTATCACCCAGTAACACTGTCAGTCTAAGAGTTACCTTTCTCCTTATCAGAACTCCTTTGATACTGCTTCTCCTTCATCCTAGCCTACCTTCTAGGGTGCAGGTGGACCCAGTGTGAGAGCCGCTGGGTACAATCGCCACCTTACTGGCTTTTTCTCTGTATTCTCCATATTTTTATGTCTTTGGGAGCATCTGGATGATTTCTTCCATTCAATTTTCCACTTTGTCATTGTTTTTAGCATTCTTTAGAGAGCTTCATCCTGCTACTGACTTAAAATCTCGAATAATTACATTTTAGTTTCTAATATTCCTAATTAGCACCTTTTCAAGATCATCTAGTTATAAGCTCCTACATGACACTGATAATTTTTTTTTTAAAAAACCTAAAATGTCACTTTCTAATGTCCCTATTCATTTATATTTCTTTGGATTGAAGTTCTCATGTGTGTTAAGCGGGTGGTCTGCTTTGTAGGGGATAGTTTCTGGGGGTCCTTGTGATTCTTACTTGTAAACTTCTGCCCTGCAGGCATCCTGGGTCACAACAGACCCCTTGTGGTGTGGTTGTGAGCGATGTCCTAGGCACTTTGAGGCTCTGTGTAGGCCTCATGCGGCCATCTGGGCTGGACCCTCTGCCCTGCGTGGTTGATGTGATTCAAGATCCTCTGAATGTGAACCCAGTTTTAAGGTGGGGGCACTCGTTCCATCCCTGGCCCCTCATGGACACCAATATCCTAGCCCTTCCTGTTGGGTCTGCGTCATCCTCTGCCCCTTGAGGGTGGCATGAGCTCAGACTTACTTGGTGCTGTAGGTTTTCACCTGGTCCTTCTTGCAAAGACACCTTTCTGCTCCAAGTATATAAAAACTCTTGTTTTTGAGTGCAGCTATATTTTTATTTATTTTCTCTCATTTCTACATGGTTCAAGCCAAAAGGACAAGATTTCTGGGCTCAAACTGCCATCTTAGACCGGAAGTCAATGTACACACAGAGATACATGAAGTGGCTGGTGGCTCTTCTGGTCTGGCTTTCTTCCTGAAAGTAATTTGGGGAGGGGTTGCATGTAGTGCTATAGCCGGATAACCTCAGAGCACTTGCAACACACGTGGCAATCTGATCAGTTTCCTGGCATGCGAAGGCACGTGATCATCTGCAGGGAGGCTGTTATCGTTATGTAGGTCAGAATATAATGCAAATTGCCCGGGCCCCTTTCCTTTCCTGGTGCTTGTTAAACAGTTATGTTGTTAAGCAGCACAATTACTGGAGAACATTTTGGAATGTTCCTTAGAGATTTTTAAAATTAGAAATAAATTCCACCACCCTACAATGGATTAATGGGAAGCGTAACCTCTTGAGGCTTTCAATCACTGCAAGCGGAGGTTGGCTACTGACAAACACAATTTAGGAAGGAAGGAAATCTGCGCGATTAGTCAGAAGTCTCTAGTTACTTCTGCTTGTATCAGAAATTGGAAAAACTAACGACTCCAAAAAGCTTTGCAGTCTTGGGAGGACACTGATGGTTTTAGCTCTTGATCCTTTAGGAGAGAGGAGGAAAGAAAGCCATTTTACGGAAGGCAGACACGAGCTACTGAGTGGTTACAGGGCTTCTCCAAAGATGTGTGAGGAGTTGGTCAAGCTGCATTAACCACATTTGCAGGGAAATCTGAACGCTGACGTTATTCACAGATTCCAGCTTGTGTAGACCTATTCCAGAAGCGGGATGCTAATTAAATTATAAAATACAGAAAATCTCAGGCAGGTAGTGCTAGTGATAAAACACTACGTTCTCCAGGTTTAAAAAAATCCATAAATAAAGGAAAAGCTTAAAAAGCCATTTTTATGGGCATATTTCCTTAATTAGAAAAATGTAGCCACCACATCAGATCACGAGAAGCACACAACAACAGTGGCCCACGGGGATGTGTCATGTAGCAGGTGTCACGTATAGGAGACAGACTATAGTGGACGGCCAGATACAGCCTCATGGGGGAGGCAGATCTGAGCCTGAGCCCAGAGTCAAAGGACCCCAGATATTTAGAACAAGTCAGTGTGAACATGTGAATGTTATTTCTATAGAAGCTGATAACAGTTGTTTGCTTTCATACACGCGTCAGAAGAACACGTGGAAATCAAAAAAACTGTCTACGTTTCAAAGTCTGAGCCATTCAGTCACAAGCTCCAATGATAATAGCTTTTGCTTAACAGCAAATGCCTGCCACTTGTTTCATTACTGACCAACCTAACGTGGACAGCTATTAGTATAAAGACAAGGCTATGAAAACATGCGCAACCTTTCCCTTTACGCAGCCAGCATGTTAGCTGAGCGGGTGGTCCGTGTCTGGGGCTAGCAGATGCTGGAATCGATACCTCCAGTTAGATGCTTCCTCCTTCTGTAAAGAAGTGCAATGGGCGCCATCTACTGTAGATGATACAGTATCCCCCAGGGATGCTTATCATAGTGAAGGAAGAAGTGCAGTCACCCTTCACGATCAACAACTTCGAATGATGAAATTTAAACCAGGGAACATGTCTGTCTACAGGCTGCAATACAGATCACACCCAGAGTCTTAGCATAACTCGTCCAGGTGACTTGGATGTCGATATTTGGGACTTTTGAGCTGATGAGACCGTGGAACTTGAGTTGATGCTGTAAGCGTGGGACGTCTCCGGAACTTAGGGTGGAGACAATGTACTTTGTATGTGGGATGGATGTGAATCTTTAAGGGCTGGAGGTCAGATGGTGTAGGCAAGTTAACTGTCCCCAAAATATCCATGAGTACTGGCTATGGACCGAATTGCACCCCTCTCCCATTCATATGCTGAAGCCTTAACCCCCAGCCTGACTACACTGGAGACAGAGCCCCTGAAGAGTCGTTAAAGTTAGATGAGATCATAAAGATGGGACTCTACTTCAACAGGACCAGAGTCCTTGTAAGGAAAGGGGAAGTGACCATAGAGGTCGCTCTCTCTCTCTCCTCTCTCCCTTTCTCTCTCCCTCTCTCTCTCTGCATGCAGACAAAGAGTAACATGAGATACAGTGAGAAGGTGCGTTCTGCAAGCCAGAAAGAGCAGTCTCCCTAGAGGCCAACCCTGCTGGCATTTGGTCTTGGGCTTAAAGACTCAAGAACTATGAGAAAATAAATTTCTGTTGTTCAAGCCACTCAGTGTGTGGTATTTTATTATGTCAGTCTGAGCCCGCTTACACAACTGGTAGTTTCAAAATTTTAACTTCCAACTTTTGTTGGTAGTACACAGAAACAGTATTTGTAGATCTTGTATTCTGTAACCTTTCTTTTGTTTTACGTTTATTCACTTATTTTGAGAGAGAGAGCGCACATGTGGGAGGGGCAGAGAGAAAGGGAGAAAGAGAGAATCCCAAGCAGGCTCCACACTGTCAGCACAGAGCCCAACATGGGGCTTGAACCCATGAACTGTGAGATCATGATCTGTGCTGAAACCAAGAGTCAGACGCTCAACCGACTGAGCCACCCAGGTGCCCCGTTCTGCAACCTTTCTAAGCCGACCCACATGTTTGAGGAACACATTCTATGTAGACATTCATTTTGTCTTCAATGAGGACAGTTTTACGTGTTCCTTTCAAATAGAAACAGTCCATTAGAAGTGCTAAGACAACTGGTTTGTTTAAGAAAGTCAAGCTCCAAGTAGCTATAAGTAAATTGTAGCTACTGATGGATTTGGAGAAATGAGAGTTCACTTGGTGCGAGTGCCTGCAGACAAACTGTGGATGTCTGCAATGAGTTTTCCGTTTTTCAGCCAACTTGCTATTATTTGGAAGGAGATTTTAGTAATGAGAGAAAGGAGGCTGCAAATATTACCCAAAGCTGAGAGGAAGAACAGGAGGTGCCGGGGGGAGGGGGGGAGGGGGAGGCACGCAGACTTCCCCAGCTCAGCCATCGAGAGGTCAAGACTTGCCACTTAAGGTCGGAGGAACGAGACGTGTACATAAAGATGTCTTCGTATCAGTTTAAGAAAGACCCTTATCAAGGGCTTAAAAATGACTTCAAAGATCTCATAACAGAGTGAAGACAGGAGGCGGGAGGCATGTAAGTGAGACACATTCTTCACTTTGATAGGAGTCGTCTGTCAGTATCGAGAGATAAGCACACTCTCAAGAATCACAGGAACGGGGCGCCTGGGTGGCGCTCAGTCGGTTGAGCGTCTGACTCTTGGTATCAGCTCAGGTCATGATGTCACAGTTTGTGAGTTCGAGCCCCGCATCAGGCTCTGCGTGGACAGTGCTGAGCCTGCTTGGGATTCTCTCTCTCCCTCTCTCTCTGCCCCTCCCCTGCTCATTCTCTCTCTCTCTCTCAATAAACAAAATAAATTAACTTAAAAAAAAGAATCACAGGAATAAACCCCAGAAAAACTAAAATCCGAATGGGTAAAATGTAATGAATGAGATCTAGAGACCAGTTGTAGAATTGAGAGTACAAAAAAAAGAATTATTATTATTTTGATTTTGGTTGATCATTTGTTAGCTTTTCCACTGTTTATTTTTCTTAACCATTAATGAAGTCCTAACCTGATCATAAGCACCGACTCCCACCCGAACGCAGTGTCGGAGCTGGCCTGCATCTTCCGGACGCACCAACCCCACGGCCGGCTAATTTAACCTGCCCAGATGGAGATACAGCTTGTCACGTGAACAGAGGTGTGCGGTGCTCCCGACGGAGAGATGGCGGCTGGAGCAAGCCCTCGCCCAGTGCTGCTGGAGGCGGCTCGGGGGACCCCAAGTACCCGCATCCCGGGAGCAAAACGCCTGGGCTGCCATTTCAGGATTCCTCGTCATCTGTCACACAGAATGTACTTTTGCTGCTTGAATTTTATTGGCTTCACTGATTGATCTATATTTAACTTGGCTCCTTCTGTTAATTTTATGGGAACTGTAAGTGGAACTCGTATCTGTTTAATGCATGTAAGTAAAATAATAAACATCAATTAAGCCAAGGCGGGGGGAATGGGTGTTGCCCTCCCCTCTCCACACTTTACAAACAGCGATATATATACCCAAGTGTGAATGTGTTCCGGTTCCTTCTCTGGTGGCAGAGATGATAAAGAACCAAAGCCTGAAGCTGAGAGGAGCTGTCGGGAGAGGTGCGGAGGCGGGCATGGAGATTCTCCTGTGAGCGGGGGGTGGGGTGGGGGTGTCACCATCACCCGTGGCCCCCCGAGGGTCCAGCACACCTCCTCCTGGCTCTGACCCTCCACGGCGGCTGCCTGTAAGCCACGGCCGCTGCAGGACTGGCAAAGGCATTTATTTCCCTTTGTCTTACTTTCCCGTGGCTGCTCTAACACATGGCCACCCATGAGGTGGCTCAGAACAGCGGAAGACTGTTCTCTCTCAGCTGTGGAGGCCACAAGTCTCAAGTCCCCTCCCCTGGACCCTGGCCAGGTGCCTGCCGGCAGTGGGCGCTCCCTGCAGAGCTCTGGGGGAGCCTGTCTTCTCTGTCTCTGCTGGTAGCCAGGCTCTGGGCGCTGCCTGCCTCCTGACCACATCACTGCAACCCCCGCCTCCCTGGTCTCCGGTCCCGCTGCCTTCCCATCTCTGTCGGTTCAGATCCCCCTCTGCGTCCTACATGCGGCGGCGTTAGGGGATAATGCAGGACCCACTCCACCCCCCCATCTCAGGATGCTTAACATAACCGCCTCTGCCTATGGCAAAAACCACCCTCTCTGACATATAAGGTAACGTTCCCAGCCTCCAGGGATTAAGACATGGAGCCTTTGGGAAGCCGCTGTCTCACCTACCAGGTTCCTCACGGCCTTTCCAGCCAACCCACTACTTCAGGAGGCATCCTCTGAAAATGCAATAATCGTGCACTTACCGATTTAAAAAAAAAAAAAAGGCATAAAGAGTCTAGGTAAGGACAAAGCACGGGAGAAAAAGACGGATTCATCTGAGGTTCTGTAAATTATCTCTTAACCCGATTTCTGGTCATTTTAATACCTCACATAAAAGTCTGGAGTTAATTTAGAAACAGTCTGAAATTTGAGGAATATGAAATAGCCGTCTGAGAAAGTGTGTGTGCGTACACAAGCATCGATGCTGTTTCTGCTGAGGTGAGGAACGGCAGCGCGAGCAGGGTTTAAGGTCAAGAGTTCTGCCTCATAGAGAAGGTGGACCGCTACAGCCTAGGACTCAATCCTCCTCGGTTCTCTGATCCGCCCGTTCCGTTGTGGGTGATTTCTCTCCAGTTCCCTGATTTCATCCTATCATCTATTTCCGAGTTCCTAACCGTAACTCGGCTGAAGATTCCGGCACTGCCGTCTTTGGCTCCTGGCTGGCCAGGGTCTTCCCTAAAATAGCAACTACTAAACTAGCCACCCCCTGTAACAGATGGTCCTGAGGCTCCCAAAATTCACCTGAAATTTACCAAGAGGTTCTCATACAAGCCAGGCAACAGACTAGAGAAAACCAGAGTGCCCGGGTAAGAGTTATCCTTTTTGTTGTTTGCATACAACTGTGCCTTTAAAAATAGGAGGCACAATGTAGCAATGCTTTGAAGGTGCCCCTTTAGGGATAAATACATAGGCACATGTGCCTTCGAGTTTTAACACAAGCATGGATAATAATCTACCACCGTCCTTTAGATAAATGGCTCTTTAGTGCCAGGATTCAATAAATAAGCAAGATGCACCTCACAATCCCAGAACTGATGACGAAAATTAAAGGAGAGACTGTTAAGATCCTCCTAGGGACCCACTTCTCAGGACTTTGGAAGTTTGCAACTGACTATAAGGTTAGTAGCTGTTAAATGACTTTGCTCTTTTATGAGAATCTGTCAGAACTCCCTCCTTTAAGATTTGTTTCAATTTAAAGAATGGTTCAAACTGTTCAAGTTCAAGGGAGGTAGACTGCATCCGTCAAATATTTTAAAAGTCAATGGGTCCTGCTGTGGCAGGACTGTCTTCCTCAGAGCCACAGTATTCTTCCAGAGCTTAGGAATACTTGCTTCCCCTAGCCCCTTCCGGCTAAGGGAGGCCAGAGGCCATGTAATATACTTATGACAAGCAAGCTGTCTCCTGGATGGTTGTAGGGAAAGACAGAAGTGCATGAGGCGAGTTCTGGGATGTTCCCTCCTTTCCTACGGTGGTAGGAGATGTGTTGTGTGAAGCCAGTGCAGCCGCTTTGCCGGCACACTCACAACAGCAGCAGAGATCTCTGAAGCCCCAAAGCATCCTGGGACTGGCCACATCTAGACTTCTGCTTCTATGAAAACAATACAATACCTGTGCATTGAACTATTTCAGTTAGGTATTCTGTTGGGAACAAAAGTACTCAGATACACTGTAACATCTGGGTTCTGGATCAATGCTCAGCCTGATCCTACCAAGGCCGACCGGAGGGCTGACACAGCGCATGAGCTTCCTGCGGTGTGTCCAAATGTCTACGAGTACATACATGCCCTTTTCCAATGATAAGATGGCTTGCGGATTTATCAGATTCTGAAATGGGTTACAACGTATTCATTGTTACAGACGATCAGAACCGTTTGTTACAGCTGGTCGGAACCGTGACAGTATAATCATAAATCCGGTGTCTGGACTGCCAGACCCTCCCAATCGGCCACCACCCACCCTTCAGCCTAACTTGACATTCCTTATGTCCCTCGATGGCTTCCAAGCCGAACACTATCCAGCGAGCACCCCAGACAGGCTTATCATGGCTTGTGGGGACCTCACTTCTTAGATCACCATCATCTCTACTGTACCTGTCTTTCAAATTCCTCATCTTCCAAAAATTCTTCCACGAATGCTTCCTGTCCTCCCCGATCTCTCCTATATTCTGGACTGTCGTAATAAACATTATCTGCACTATCTCCATAGAGCACATAGTTGCCCTTAACATTAACAAATTATCTTTAATCTGAAACTACAATGGCAGTAGCAACAGCAGCAAAAACAAGTATCTATTTCATGACCAGAGTAGATACTATTCTCTCAATGGCCAGCGGGCAGGTGAGTGTGAAAAGACACAGAGGAATCTAGAAACAGAACTACAGATGCCCACGTGCAAGTGAACGATACTAGAGATGCATCATGTAAGGAGGTGTCCTATGACAGGGCACTTGGTCGTAGTCACACACCACAGATGAACTCTGACAAGGCTGGATTTAGGGGATGAGTTTAACATAGGAAAGAGAAAATTCCTGGAGGGGGTGCGTGGGTGGCTCAGTCTGTTAAGCACCTGACTCTTGATTTCAGCTCAGGTCATGATCTCCTGGTTCATAAGTTCGAGACCCACACTGGGCTCTGTACTGACAGCAGGAAGCCTGCTTGGGATTCTCTCTCCCTTCTCTCTTGGCCCCTTCTGGTGTTCTCTCCCTTCCTCTCAAAATAAATAAACTTAAAAAAAAAAAAAAGAAAGAAAATGCCTGAAAGACATGACCAAACCACCTATTTCTATAACAAACCATAAGAAACAATAAGGTGTATATTACTTTTTATGATACATACATAAGTTATTAAATTACTGTGAAGCTACTTTGCGATTGTTGGAGGAATTATATATAGATTATGTATAGATTAAAAACTGAGCATCAATCCATCTTAAAATACAATGGTGAATCTCACAAACATTATACTGAACAAAATAACCAGTTGTGAAAGAATACATCCTACATGATGATTGTAATACTGTAAATGCGAAACTCATAAAAGCGTGCGAAACTATTCTATGATGTTAGAAACTGGGTTACCTTTGGAAGGATTAGTGATGAGAAAGCAGGGGAAGGGGCTTTTGGGATGCTGGTTACACAAATTTTGTGTTTTGATCTGAGTACTGACTACAGGAGCCTGTTCAGTTTGAAAATTCATTAAACAATATAATATTATAAATGTCCTTTAAATAAATGTTTAAGGGGTAGCTGGGTGGCTCAGTCGGTTAAGCGTCCGACTTGGGCTCAGGTCATGATCTCACGGTTCGTGAGTTCAAGCCCCACGTCGGGCTCCGTGCTGACAGCTCAGGAGCCTGGATCCTGCTTCCGATTCTGTGTCTCCCTCTCTCTGTGCCCCTCCCCTGCTTGTGCTCTGTCTCTCTCTCACTCTCAAATATAAATAAACATTAACATTTTTTAACAGAAACAAACAAACAAACAAACAAATAAATGTTTAAAAATCAATTGTTCCAGAACTGGTAAAAAGATAAGCTTTCACACACGAGGTATCACTACACACCTATTAGAAAGGCCGAAGTCCAGAACGCTGACAGCACCGAATGCCGGGGGGATGTGGGACAACGGGAACTGTCACTCACTGCCGGTGGGGACACCAAAGGGCACGGCCTCTTCGGAAGACACTTTGGCAGGTTGTTACAAAACGAAATATACTTGTGCCGTACATGCCAGCCGTCAGACTCTTTGGCATCCACCCACAAGGGGCTGAAACTCTATGTCCACACACAGAAACGCCTGCACGTGAATGTTCCCAGCAGCCCTGTTCATAAAAGCAACAGGACACTGGAAACAGATAAAACATCCTTCAGTAGGTGAACGGATAATTAATCTCTGATGCATCGGGACGAAGGAATATTATTTAGCGCTAAAAAGAAATGAGCTGTGACGTCATCCCACACTTGTCCATGGCCGTGAAATGCAGAACACCAAGAGTGCACATTAACGTGAACTATGGCTTCGAGCAACAATGATGGGTCACTGCAGGCTCATCAACGGTAAAAATGTACAGTCGGCAGGGATGTTGATAATGGGGGAGGCTGTGCGTGCCTGGGGGCGCAGGGCATCTGAGAAAAACCTGTACTTGCTCTCCGTTTTGCTGTGAGCCCAAACGTGCCCTAAAAAACCCATTTTTAAAACACCATGGAGATTTTTATTACAGGACTTTCTTTGTTACCTAGTCTCCGAAGTGGAGGGGCTCTCTCAAATGTTAATTTTAAGATAGCTTTCTCCCCACACAAAGTCATTTCATCTTATTTNTATGGCTTCGAGCAACAATGATGGGTCACTGCAGGCTCATCAACGGTAAAAATGTACAGTCGGCAGGGATGTTGATAATGGGGGAGGCTGTGCGTGCCTGGGGGCGCAGGGCATCTGAGAAAAACCTGTACTTGCTCTCCGTTTTGCTGTGAGCCCAAACGTGCCCTAAAAAACCCATTTTTAAAACACCATGGAGATTTTTATTACAGGACTTTCTTTGTTACCTAGTGGCTACGTCTCCGAAGTGGAGGGGCTCTCTCAAATGTTAATTTTAAGACAGCTTTCTCCCCACACAAAGTCATTTCATCTTATTCTGACTCTGGTGTACATTCGGAACATGTGATTAAGTGTCTGACTTGCCTGTACCTACTCTGTCCTATAGGAGGATCCAATTTATGAGCCGTGATGGCCAATTTGCTAGATTTCACTCCCTTTCAGTAAAGCCTAGCGGGTCCAACTGAAAATTTAAAAGAAGGTAAGTAAGCCCAGAGTTGGCAAAGCAGTTACACACATTGGATGTAAACCATGAAATTTCAAAGCCATTAAAACCGTCTCTATGTTATGCTCCCATCAAAAAGAGTAATGAGTCTTATATTCTGATAACCTCTGCTTGGCCTCAGCCCAAAGTCTACCATGACTGTGACTGTCAAATACCAAGTGTTTTCAGTTACACGCCGCCTGAAAGTGTTTTAGTTTCCCATCAGAAACTATTGTCTGTCTTCTCTAACGTGAAAATCCATAAGGTCAAATGTCTGGGATGTTTTAATGCAAATGTGATCCTGTTGGATTTTTCAGCTCCTATAACAATAACTGGCATTGGAGAATGTCAGAGTCCTTTTCATTGGAATGCGAGCCCTGTAGCTACCAAAAAAGGCATACATCTTGTGTGCCTTAGCACAGACATATATTTAATATCTGAAAATTTAAAAAAGGGAACTTTGAGCCTCTTATGCCAAAGAGAAATTTAGAAAAGAGCACAGGCCAGCAAGGGAGAAATGAATGACAGAATTGAAAAGGACACATCCTCATTTGGCTAGTCCCTTTGGAAGTAAGATTGCTTTAAACACTTTTAATTTGATTTTTAAAACATAAATTGTGCATAAGTGGTGGTAAGTAGGCTGTGCTACAGAACAAGGTACTTGTCGTTCAGAATGATTAGCATGAGCCCCTTCAAGATCCTGGGCCATAACACGGCCTCCACCGCGATTCCTCCTACCAAGCCGGAAAGGGAACCCACGTGTACGTGGGAACACTTCTACCAAAAGGCTAAATCCAATGAGTTCAGAATGGATTTGGGGGGCAAGTAGAAAGCAAGTACTATAATCTGAGTTTCAACAAACCAGAAGACTAGAAACAGGGAGTCCATGAAAAAGGTGGGCTTTTTTAAAGCACATACTGCAATTTCTAAGTAAGTCTACCAAAACGGAAGCAAGGCTGGGTGGGAACACATCCAAGACAGCACAAGTATGTGCAGGGTGTCGTCCCTAGGGCCCTTATCTTGTCAAGACCACACTTCGTCCCTTACCCACTGGAAGCCACTGCTGTCCTTAATCGTGTTCACAGTTTTCTAGGTCAATGACTCAGTGATATGCCCAACTCAACTGGCCTTACCTAAGCCCCGCCTAAGATTTCTGTTCTGTTTTGGCTTCCTGATGGCACTGCTCTGACATTCTCTTGATGCACATTCCTTCCGTCGTTTTCAGTGGACACCACGCTGTCATGAGGAGTATTTGTGTCCCCCTTTCTCACATTTCACCCAACAGTGAGCTCAAGGCTCTTGGTCCCCAACAGGGGATCGTTAGTTTGTGGCCAACGAGCATGCACTGCTGGTAGCCATGAGGATGCTGTGTGCTCGGGCATTTGAGAAGGCTCAGAGCTAGGAACAGGTTAAGGGATTTGACATTCTCTTCCACTTGGCACAATTTTCATTGTCAAAACGAAAGCCAGTGCTGCAGGACAGCAGATGCAGCGAGCCTGTGACAGAAGGGAAGAGGATGTCATGGAAGGGGCGTGGTTGATCATCCTAACCCCAGGTCACGGAAGCCCTGAGCAGTGGAGAAGACTGAGGGACAGCTCTCTGTGTGGGATTGGAGGGTTACAAGCAGAGAAGGCTTACAGGACTGGATCGTAATTTATTCAGTCAGGACATTTCCTTCCCAGCCTCGCTGCTGGACCACTGGTGAGAGAGGAGCTCCAGGCTGCCCTTGTCTTTCACTCTGAAGAGACCACAGCTGGAGCCCTTAGACTCTGGGTGATGCAAACACTCACATGTGCCTTCGGAGGGCAGATGCACCTGAAACTACCCAAAACACTGTGGCGTTCTAAGTCCCAAAGCCAGTGCTCGGCCACCATAGAATCGGTGGCTCAATAGTCATTTTCTCATATAAAGCACAGTTCTGCTCAAAGAAAAGCAAAGGTACAAATACGTACCCACAAATCCTCAGGGAGACCTGACTCCCTCTACATGAACTAAAAATATGTGGTTGCTGAAGTCGAATCATCATCAGCCAATCACAAATTAGAACACGTACTGTTGTCTTTACTTACTCTCCCCCCCAGTCAGGTTTCAGTGACTGAATCAACTTTTTCCTAATCAATCAGGGGCACCATATTGAATCCTGAGTTCAGGTGCCCCAGGCAACTCTGGTGTGCTCATAAAGCACACTCAAGGAGAGAGCAACACTCTCCTTTTCAGAATTGCTACCTGAACCTCTTCCAATGGTAGGCAAGCTGTCACGGTACTTTAGTATATATGTGGCCACATGACACCAGTGTCTTTTTTTAAATAATTTTCCCACCATTATTCCAATAAACAGCTCAAGTGAGATAAAATTCACTTACTGTTAAGTTCTACTTTATCATGTGTGCAGTTCGGTAGTTTGTAATATACAGAGGCATGAATTCATCACTACTATCAAATTCCAGAATATTTGTATCACCCCCAAAAGACGTCTCGTGATGCATTCATGTGGGCTCATCAGCTGTATCAAATGTACCATCTGGTAGGGATGCTGAGAACCAGGGAGGCTATGCTTGTGTGGGGACAGAGGGTATCTGGGAAATATCTGTGCTTTTCCTCTCTCTTAGATGTGAATCTAAAACTTCTCTAATTAAAAGGAAAAGAAAAAGCAATCTCATACTTACTAGCAGTTACTTCCTACTGTCCCCAGCCCCAGCCCCTGACAACCACTGATTTAGCTCTGTTTCTATGGATTTACCCATTCTGGGATCATACAATATGTGGCCCTTTGTGTCTAACTTCTTTCACTTAGCATAATGTCTTCAAGTCGCACCCGTGTGGTAGCATACATCAGTAATTCATTTTTTATGGCTGAATAATATCCCATTGTATGGACGTACCACAATTGACTACACTTGTTTATCTATTCACTAGGTGATGGACACTGAGTTGTTTCCACCTTTTTGGCTTTTATGGATAATGGTGACATCCATGTGCAAGTTTCTCCATGAACATATGTTTTCAGTTTTCTTGGGTATATTCCTAGGAGTGGAATCCCTCTGCTGTACACTAAGTCTATGTGTAACTCTTTGAGGAACTACCAGTTTTCCACAGAGGCTACACAGTTTCACACTCCTACTAATAATGTTTAAAGTTTCTAATTTTTCCACATCCTTACCAAAACCTGTTATTTTCCTTTCTTTTTTTTAAATAGCCATCCTAGTGGGTACGAAGGGGTACACCATGAGTTTGATTTGCATTTCATGATGACTAATAATGTTGAGTACCTTTTTTTATACTTATTGGCCACATAACATTTCTCTGGATAAATGCTTTTGAATCTTCTGGTTGTTTTTAATTAAATTATTTCCTTTCTTTTTTTTTTTTTAATAGCCATCCTAGTGGGTACGAAGGGGTACACCACGAGTTTGATTTGCATTTCATGATGACTAATAATGTTGAGTATCTTTTTTTATACTTATTGGCCACATACATTTCTCTGGATAAATGTTTTTGAATCTTCTGGTTGTTTTTGATTAAATTATTTCTCTTTTGAGTTATAAAATTCTTTATAAAATCTGGACATTAGACCTTTACTGAACATATGACCTACAAATATTTTCTCACATTCTATGTGTTGTCTTTTCACTTTCTTGGTAGTGTCTACTCGTGTCAAACAATGTTAAGTTTGATGAAGTCCAATTTATCTATTTTTTTCCTTTGGATGTTTATGCTTTTGATATCATATCTAAGCAACTATGGCCTAATCCAACTTTATAAAGATATGCTCTTTACTTTTCCTCAAGAATTTTAGTTTTGGGGTGCTGGGTGGCTCCGTCAGTTAAGCATTGATTTCAGCTCAGGTTGTGATCTCACGGCTCATAAGTTCAAGCCTTGTGTCAGTCTCTGTGCTGACAGCTTGGATCCTGGAGCCTGCTTCAGATTCTGTGTCTCCCTCTCTCTCTGCCCCTCCCCCACTAGCACCCTGTCTCTCTCTCAAAAATAAATAAAAACATTAAAAAAATTTTTAAAGAATTTTACAGTTTCAGCTCTTAGATTAGGTTGTTGATTCACGTTGAGTTGATTTTGTATATGGTGTGAGGCAGGGCTCCAACTTTGTTCCTTTTTATGTGGATATTCAGTTTTGCAAGCATTATTTTTTTAAAAAGTTTTAATGTTTATTCATTTTTTGAGAAAGAGAGACAGAGTGTGAGCAGGGGAGAAGCAGAGAGAGGTGAGACAGAATCTGAAGCAGGCTCCAGGCTCTGAGCTGTCAGCACAGAGCCTGACGCAGGGCTCGAAGTCACAAACCACGATATGGCCTGAGCTGAAGTCAGATGCTTAACCGACTGAGCCACCCAAGAACCCCATAGCTTTGCAAGCATTATTTGTTGAAAAGACTATTCTTCCTCCATCAAATGATCTTGGCACCTTTGTCAAAAACCAATTGGCCATAGATGTATGGGTTTATTTCTGAGACTTCAATTCTATTCTATTAACCTATACGTCTATACTATGGCTACTACCACAATGTTTTCATTACTGTAGCTTTAGAGTAAGTTTTAAAATCAGGAAGTGTAAGTACCTTAGCTGTTTGTTTTTCAAGGCTGTTTTGGCTATTCTGAGTCCCTTGCATTTTCATAGGAAGTTTAGAATCAGCTTGTCTATTTCTCCAATACAGGCAATTGGGGTTTTGATTAAAGATTGCACTGAATCTATAAATCTATTTGGGAAGAACTGCCGTGTTACCAATATTAGATCTTTCAATCCATAAACATTGGATATCTTTCCATTTACTTAGGTTTTCTTTAATTTCTTTCATTCATATTTTATGATTTCCATGCAAAAGCCTGTACCTTTTTTGTTAAATCTTTTCTGAAGTACTTTATTCTTTTTGAAATAATTGCAGGTGGAACCATTTTCTTTTTTCTTTAACTTTTTNCAACGTGGGGCTCGAACCCACGAACTGTGAGATCATGACCTGAGCCAAAGTCGGACGCTTAACTGACTGAGCCACCCAGGTGCCCCTCTATCTATTTCTATATTTTTATGCATCTTTTTCCACCTTAAGGCCTAATACTTGCGCAGTTTATTTGCTGAGGATTAGAGCCGTGTTTTTTGTTCACGCAGTTAGGAAGATAATATGACACTAGAATGTGGTCACGGACTTTCCTATAACTGCCGTGTGGGTATCTATCTTACAGAGAAAGTCTTCCCTCCTTCCTGAACCTCACTCTCCATTACTGCCTGCTTCACAGATCGCCTTCTCCTTGAACTTCCTCACAAAGGATCTCTCTCTCTCCTCCAAGCTCCCTCAGCCCTTATTTTTGGAGACATTCATTAAGGCAGGTATATGCATATTTTTGTGGTAGGGTTTTGCTAAAGATTCTTGTGTGTTTTTTCTTTCCTGAGAGATTTCTGACTCTTTCTTCTACTTTCGCTATTTCATGAGTAATACCTAATAAGTAACTTCATTCTTAGTTCACGGTTGATGTATGTCATTTTAGTAATTTTTAAAATTCATCCTTGAGATAGTAGCCATGAACTCCGTGAGATTCACAGAGTTATTACATTTATAATGCCACTGTCTTTAAGCTCATCAAGCTTGAATCAAGTAATTATGAATTTTAATATATGCCAAGCATTTCTACCTAGTCAACAACTATATAAATAAATTCAAAGCATACAAAATGGATTTTTTCATTGAACCATATTATATCATTTAACAAAATGGCACAGTGAGAATTAGAACCTGGGAAAAATAAATTATGCAATAGGTAGTTACTCAGAAAAAATTCACAAAGCAAAACTATGCTCTTTTCCCCTTACAGCAATTTGCTTTTCCAAGAATAAATGTAAGTACCTGGTGTCAGCAGTATGACCGAGGTGACAATCAAGGAGCAGATGACCAGAATCACAAGGAGTGCAATCGCTATTCCCTTCCAGTTTCTCTGCGGAGGATTACTCCCCACCAGCTCCTAAAAACAACCACAGAAAAGAGAAATCCAGTGAGTGAAATAGGAAAGAAAATAAATACATTCCATTAAATGTAGAACCAAGACACAAAACAGCAAGCGAGGCGTACTCTCATCCTTGAAATGATCATTAGTTCTTTTTTCCGCCCTTCTGCTTCTTGTTCTCATCCCTGTACCCCAACAAAACCTTATCTTGAGAATGAATATGGTATTATATTACGTTTACAGCATTCCTGGGAATGTAATGTCTCACTACCAAGCACATGGGGTCCTTAGCACACAGTAGCTGGGGCACCTCTCTTCCTTATAGCCAACCTACTAACCCCCATTGAGTCAAACCCAATGTGATTCCTATTCTAGCCCCAAGTTCTTTCTCATCTTCCTTCCCATTTACATCCACACTATTACCAGATTCACACATGTATTCGGTATGTAATGCATGCCACATTTAACTAAACTCTACCCACTGCCCACCATCATGAGCCTTTTCTTCCTTCGATAGCAACTCATACAAGCCTCCAAGATTCCCCAGGTCTCTTCCCTGGGTAACTCACTTATACCTATTCTAGATTTCAGTTCCACCAGGGAACCATGTTTGCGCTGTAGCAGGGTCAGGGACAGGAGGAAGAATCTGGAGATGTTGCTAAAGTATGCTAAAGGCTGGCTAGATCTAGGAAACTAATCAGGCTTATTGGCTGCTAAAACCAAGCTTTCAATTTCTTTCAAATCAGGATGGTCATATAATGTACATTCCAAGGTGGGATCCTTTGAAAGACAAAGGGGTTAATATTTATAAAATAATAATTAAGAAACAGAATAGTTTATACTGGCAATAATTATCATTAATTATACAAGAGCACCTGGGACTCGCCAGGACAAATAAAGACACATGGTCACACTGACAATGGTCTACTGCTCTTTCTGCCCATACACAGGTCACAAAACATCTTTCTTATAAAGGTGCCTAGAATTATAACTCATATTAACTCCAGGTCAAGACAAAGTAGAATAGAGATGGCCTCAAAAAGTAGAGAACACAAAACTCAAATACAGCTTCACTCAAAACCGAAAGCTCATTAGAATGTAGCATATTATTGCAAATCAAAATAAAGGTAATATCAACTGTAGGATGGCAAATAATTAATTCTTTGGCATGCAAATATTCAATTTTGGCTGTATAGGTCATCAAACTAAGAAAAAATCTGAGGGCCATTACAGTCTTTGCAAGAAAGAGTTTTATAGTTGTTTATAAATTTCTACCATCTTATTCGCTACCTAGAATCAATCTGTTAAGAAGTGACTTTTTAGCACTTAAAACTGACAAAACACTGTACTGAGTTGATCTCGTTTCTTATTGGATAGGTTTTCTATGTGAGAAAATCACTGGCCAATAACAAAGAGCAGTGATCAGATTTTGCTGATTCCACAGCCTTTCACTTTGCCCAAGTTTACAAAGAAAATTTGAAAATTCACCAAATTTGTGAAAAGCATAAATCTTGAAGCAGTACTATTCATACAACCAATGTAGCGCACATAATCTCTTGCACATCCTTGAACACTGCTCAGATTAAATCCCAGGGTAATCTTCAAACCAGAATATTTGAATATTCAAGACAAAACCTTATTCAAGATCCAGAATGATAAAAGTAATCTTATTGTCTTCATGAGCTCGGATAATTGATCTCTTTTGAAGAGATCTCTTTTGTGTTTCAAAACTACCAACCATTAATATTGCTTAACAATAAAATGCAGCTTCACCAGGAAGTAAGCGGGATGGTAAGCATCTATCAGGGATCCTGAAGTCCACTCCCCCAGAAAGGAAGGTGGAAATAAATGACCTTAAAAATGACCAAGACAGTAAAAGTTCTATGGACACATATAGGATGGAAAAGAAAGATGCAAAGCTGTGAAGTTGCTCCTCTGGGTGGAAAATGAATGGGAGTCAAGAGACTTTTGGAAAGGGGACAAAGATTCTGCTTCCTGCATGTTCACTGCACAAGAAAATATTTGTCATGGAAAACCAATTTAGTATATATTATTGAGTGGGAGAATGGACAATAGATAACCAAACACGCATTGACAGCATAGCCCACTCAAGGGAAGTGATTCTGGATCACTACATCATTTCTTAAAGACAGGTGCACCTTACTGCCTTCCAGGCAGCATTCTTACACACTGAAAAAGCAGGGCAATTTTACCCACAGGAAAGGAGATATTCTTTATTAAATTCCATTTTCATTTGCCAAATTTCACTTTTCACAGTACAGGTAATTTTTTTTAACTGACACAAACAACATTGTAACGATAATAATAGGAAACAAATGAAGGAGGAAAGAAATCATGAATAATCTTACTAATCTGAGAAAACAAAAATGTTCATTTTCCCCATTTTCTTTTCTAGTCATGGTCTATATGCACATTTAATTTCTACTTGGGTGTAACCAGAGCATAGAAACGGTTTTTGAGTGAGAATGCAGATTAATATGCCCTTCTTTGAATGTCTCATTTGGCTTCCCAGATTCAACTGACTTTCTCATCTTAACTTGCAGGAGCTGACTTATTGAAAATTTGAGTAGAGCTGACCCTGCTTCCCATGAAGGACAAGAGAAGTTAATAAATTATCCCCTGAAACTTTAAGCTTCAGTGGTGCATTTCTCGGCAGAATTATATATTTTTGCCTAGAACGGCGAAAATGAGGCTATAATACATTCCCTATTCTGCTCGGTACCACATGCACATCTTAGAGATCTAGTAAAATGGAGCATATTTACAATTAACCATTTGGAGTAACAAGGTGGACAAACCTTCCATCCATCATCTATCCATCCAACCACCCACCCATCCATCCATCTGTCCACCCATCCATCCATCTATCCATTTGTCCATCCATCTATCCATCCATCCATCTGTCCATCCGTCCATCTGTCAATCCATCCATCCATCCATCCATCTGTCCATCCGTCCGTCGTCCATCTGTCCATCCATCCAAAAATCCATCCATCCATCCATCCATCCACCTATCTGTCTGTCCGTCCGTCCATCCATCCATCCATCCATCCATCCATCTGTCCATCCAACACATGTTTATCAGGTCTTACTCTGTCATTTCCACCCTGAGAATGTTGGGTGCAGCAGTGAACAAAACAGACTACACTGTTATCAACCCAGCAAGCTGAATGGCTTTCATTTTTCCCTATTTCCTTTCTTGTTCTCTAGTGCAGGGACGAGGGTACAAACAACAGACAGACAAACCCACCAAGAGAAGAAAAAAGCAGGACAAGGGGGTGGGAGGAAGGGTGCCTGGTGAGCTGCTGGTACACAAGGAGGTCAGAGAGATTTCCCAATAAAGTGACGTTTGAACAGAAACCATAAGAAGTGCAGCTGGGAGGAAGGAAGGACGTCAGGCTGTCAAGGACTGAGCGGTGTCCCTCCTAAATTCACGTGCAGAAGCTCTACCCCCCAGTGTGATGGTATGTGGACAGAGGGCCTCGGGGAGGTAAGTAGGGTTACATGAGGTCATGCGGGTGGAACCCTCAGGACAGGATTAGTGTCCTTATAAGCAGAGGTACCAGAGAGCTGGCCTCCTCGCTCTCTCCCCATTTGCGAAGCAAGACCACAGGAAGACACAGCAAGAAGTCGCCATAAAGGCCTAAAGAGAAAGGCCTCATATGACACTACAGTCTGCACCCTGAGGTTGGGTTTCCAGTCTCCAGAACCATGAGAAACCAATCTCTGCGACTCAGCTGCATATCTCTGCCATTTCAGGAAGCTGCGCCTGGTTTCCCAGGCACAGTTCATTAATCTTCCATCTGGACACAACCGTGACATGTTGTAAATGCTTTTCTGTAACATTACCGCACAATTCATGGTGTATTTATGTGCCCGTGCCCATGCCACCACCAGGCTGCAAGCTACTTAAGGGCGGTTACCTTGGTGTGCTCATGTTCCTGATGCCTGCTATAGAGCTTGGGACACCACAGCGTTCCGGGACTGTGTGCTGAATGGAAGAACGGACGCACGCACACCTTTAGAAGAAGTAACTTTATTATTTGCTAGCACCTCTGGCAGAAAAGCTATTGTCGATTGATGCGGAAAGCAAGGCATTCATACAAGCCCAGCTCCCCTGACGATGCCATAAATAGCAGTTGGTCCTAACAGACATAATGCAAACTGACATCTAGGGTTGGCAGTCGCCTTGTCCCTAGTGATATAATTGTTGCTCACACTTATTCTTAATGCAGGCAAAAAGGAAACAAACAAACCCAACCGAATGAACCAGAAATAAAGTCAACCTTTTCCTGAGTTCTTTGGTTTTTCTTAAATATACAATTGGTGCTTTCGGAATGTTATTATCATCATAATCTGTGATTAGAGCTTGATATTTTATGTGCCCATTGTACGACTGAAATGGAAGACATGGAGATTAAAATAATAATTAAAGACCCACAGTGTTCTGTGGATGGGTTATGCTGGGCCACCTGAGCCTCCAGGCCCTCCCCATCTGTGTCCACACCTGACCTGCCTTATCTTGTCCTGAGCTCCCTCTCTCATACTGCATTCCCCTGTTGACTTTATCATACCCTGTGCCTTATGATAAGGTGCGGAGCTTCACATGAAGACTTTGAGGTGATTGTTTAGAAATTAGAGAAACAGAAAATTGTGGGGGTGGAAGGAAGCAAAGAAGGGGTAGAAGACAAAGAGAATGCAATGCTTAAGTGTTAGGACTAAGTGCAAATGTGTTTGGAAGCATACTATAATCTGTGAAATGTAGAAATGTAGGGTTTTGCTTTACTATCTACTGCAAATCACTACCAAATGATGCTTTAGTGCCATTTGATAGACAAATATGGAAGAACTCAAAAGCACATCAAATTTCCAAAGCTTTATAAAGAAACTAAACACAGAGAAATTACAACCCTTTTGGCCACTTCTAAGCTCTATGGGGGAGAGCACCATCTTGTCTTCCATTGGGTCCCCGCGGTAGTGTGAGCTGGGCCCCAACTACCTCACTCCGTGATGAATCTCACACTCCCCACATGCAAACACCCACCATGAATATTTCAGGCGGACCTCATGGCATGCTTATTTTCTGCAGTATAAGTACGGCCACTCCCAGCTAGTGATGAAGAAAGAGCCTCACTTCCAGCTGCAGTGGGGGGAGACAGTGATTTCCGCAGTACACTAAGGCCTCTCCCTAAAGGAGCCCTGCGACTGCGGGAGACCAGTGTGGGAAGCTGCAGGTGCGGGACCATCCAGGGTGGTGGCAGGTGACCAGGGACCATGGTGACAGTGGGGGTCCAGGCCATGCCAGACTTGCTGGGGACAGCTGGCAACTGTGCATGTTATTTCCCTTTGCTAAAGGTGGAGGGGTCGACCAGATGGCCCACTCGCTAGGGAAGAAGGAAGTGAATTCAATTATTTTTCTCACAATAGTCTGTCCTTGAGCCAATCAATCTCCTCTTCACCCAGGCAGCTTTCAGAAGTCTATGAAGACAAGAAGACAGTTTCCAGCTCCCAAAACTGAAAAAGGCCTTCTCTGGGATGTAACTGGGTCTGAGTTTAGGTAATTGATGGTTTAAAATAGGGGGAGAGAGGGACGAAGGCANAAGGAGCAGCAGCTAATTGGGTTTCACAGGGTTGGCCAGAATCGAAGATACCAGCCAGGGTCTGAGGGGGCGTAACAGAGGTCCCTGTCCAGCACAGCGCCCTACATCCCGAGCAGGGACAGTCTTCTGCTCCCTGAGACCCTCCCCTCCTCCGGGACTGCTGTGCGGTGTCTTCTAAGTCCCTGTGATGCTTGTGCTAGCTGTGCTTGTAAGAGGTGGATGAGCGCTGTGGCCACAGGGTACTAATTGATGCNATGGAATCTTACCTTTCAAAAACTTCTATTGATTTCACTAATTACATACTAAATCTGGTTGACAGGCCCCACTGCTGAGGACGGGCAGTTAATTAAGAATCGCCATGATCTTAGGGGAAAGGAGACGATATTCCCTAATTCTGTCACACACACTCTCAGGTGCCCCCCTCACCTTTAACACCTCTCCTCCTCCCCACTCCGCCTGGGCCGTGTCTCACCACTCAGGATCTCCAGGGCTCTCCACCAACCATTCTGTATATGCCTTATGGACTGATCTGGAATCCGCTCTCCTCTTCTTCTATGAATTTGGAAGCCTCTGAGCTTGACTATTTTACATAACTTGACTCTGTGTGGCTGCCCGAGGGCACAGCACTTTGAAAGCCTGTCCGCTGCCCGTCACTAAGGCAGCTGTCAGCCTTGTACCTACAGTTCAGCAAGGCTGTGCGTGAGAGAGCGAGCTCCTGCTCCATCAGCCCTTCTGGGAAATCAAAACAAAATGAAGCAGGCAAATTATTGACTGTAATTATATACCTTCTGAAATTTCTTCATTATTCTTTTTTTCTTTAAATTCCACACCAGGGCTCCCATTATTTTAGGCTTTCCGGTTTAATTGACTGTGTTTAATAGCTTCTTTATGAAATTAACTCTAAATGTAAGTTATTCGTATCTTCGGAGCTCAGACTACCTCGGATCTGTTTTGATGTAATGTTTTAAGGGTGTCACGTTGCATAAATCACCGAAAGCAACGGTGCTGTGACCTGATCAGAGTCAGAAGAGATCTCACATGATGTCGTGCCCAAGAGAAGTCCCTCTCAGTGGGAATGCTGGATGTGACTTGTGGAATTTAAAATTGAACATCTGTATCTTTCCATGCTGCTATGAGGGAGAACAACATCTTAGAATCTTCTTTAGATAATGGTGGACTTTGCAGAGACTCCTTGAAACCCACAGGCAGTTTTGAGACTGAGTTTTCTACACTGGGCAGCATTTGGGCAAGCTCAACTTCCCAATGTCAAAAGTCCCCTCAGGCTTTCAATAAATATTAAGTATCCAACATGCCTCAAAGGCAATAACTACCAGCAATTTTTTTTTAAAGATGTTTCTTTTTTTTTTTCTTAATGTTTTATTTATTTCTAGGAGAGAGAGAGAGAGACAGCGTGAGCAGGGGAGGGTCAGAGAGAGAGGGAGTCACAGACTGAAACAGGCTCCAGGCTCTGAGCTGGCAGTCAGCACAGGGCCCGACGCAGGGCTCGAACCCACGAACCGCGAGATCATGACCTAAGCGAAAGTCGGACGCTTAACCGACTAAGCCACCCAGGCACCCCTAACTACCAGCAATTTAACGGCGGCAACAAAAACAATTTGAGCTCAGTTTTTGGCCACCCTGTTACAATCTTCTGGCACAGCACAGGAGCCTTTTGAAGAGTGCCTTGGCCGAAGTGGTCTCCACTGCCCTCCTCCTCCACCTGTGGGGGCCAGAGCCGCGCTTCCGCACTGCGAACCCTCCCCTCTCCTCCTCTGCCACAGGGATGGCCCAGCCTTCCTCAGAAGTCTACTCCAGGGTTTCAGGTGGGCGATCCAACTCTTCCGATTTATTCTCGCTGGCCGTCATGAAGCACGAGAACAGAGGAGCGTAGGGGAAGCACCTACTTCCGCGTGGCATATGGATTCAGAAGGAAATAGAGCAGGTTTACACAATGAGAAGTAGGAATGGGAGAGATGGAGAAGCAGAGACAGGAGACACATAAAGAGGGGTCCCTACTGGCTTTCCATTTCTCTCTCTCTCTCGAATTTTATTTATATTAGAGAGAGAAAGAGAAGGAGAGACAGAGCATGAGCAGAGGAGGGGCAGAGAGACAGGGAGACACAGAAACTAAAACAGGCTCCGAGCCGTCAGCACAGAGCCCGACGCAGGGCTCGAACCCATGAACTATAATGACCTGAGCTGAAGCCAGATGCTTAACCAACTGAACCACCCAGGTGCCCCTGGTTTTCCATTTCTTGACTTAATTCCTCCTGAGGCCTGAATGAATTTTTCCCTTAGATTTAATAAGTCATTCCTGTTTCTTTAGGAGATATTTTATCTCCTGTTTTACTTAAACTGGTTTGAATGCCGTTCTAAGACCCAGGAACAAAGAACCCAACCCAGGGCAGGCGGAGACACCTGCCTGGCGGTGTAGACTCCTGCCAGCGTCCGTTTCCAGGAAGGCCCTCGTGCTCACTAATGGAGTCACACGCTACAGGCTCCAGGTTTTGCGGCATATTCTGGCCAAACCTCCACTCAAAGCCCAGGTGAAGGTGAAGATTGTAACTACTCACTTGGTTTATAATTTCAAAATAATGAATTTGCTACTTTTGACATGTAGTTTTATTTAAAAAGCTCCATTTTTCCACCACTATGGTTATCTTTCCAGCAAAACCCTGAGTGAAATGTAGCAATGACCTTGAGCGATCCTCAAGGATCTATGCCATCACCATGTGTCAGCAGTGGGGTGCGGCCCCCTCTGTGACAGGAGGGGCTGGGTCCAGAAGCCAGAGCCAACGGCCAAGGCAGGTGGTACAACATCATGTTCATGAGAGCCTTGAAGAGGATGGGTCTTCGCGAGGTGGTCGTTATTTGAGGTATCAAATTACTCGGAAAGAAAGTTCTAGTATTTTTTAAGTTTTTAAAAATCTTTAACTTTTTAGACATTTTTATTTTTAATGTTTTTATTTATTTTTGAGAGAGAGAGAGAGAGAGAGAATGGGGGAGGGGCAGAGAGAGAGCAAGACATAGAATCTGAAGCAGGCTCCAGGCTCCAAGCTGGCAGCACAGAGCCCAATGTGGGGACCGAACCCACAGACTGTACAGGAGATCATGACTTGAGCCAAAGTTAGGCGCTCAACTGACTGAGTCACCCAGGTGCCCTTAAGGTTTTTTGGTTTTTTACATTTATTTATTTATTTATTTATTTTTTAGAGACAGAGGCAGAGCACAAGTGGGGGAGGGGCAGAGAGAGAATCAGACACAGAATCTGAAGCAGGCTCCAGGCTCTGAGCTGTCAGCACAGAACCCAATTCAGGGCTCGAACTGAGAGATCATGATATGAGCCGAAGTCAGACGCTTAACTGACTGAGCCACCCAGGTGCCCCAATGCGTTAGTGTTTTTAAGCTACAGCTGGCTTGGGATGGGATATATTCAGTAGATCCATATTTATCAGGTATTTCTACCATCAAAAATGGCCTGATATTGGCCTTATCATATAGTGCAGGCTAACGGAAGGACATACAACATCAGAGAAAGTATTAGCCACAGAAATGCAACCGATTAGCAATCTTCACTGCGTCTGCAAGTTTTACCCCCTCTGAAATGTAGCCTAATATCTACACATGTTCTGGAGACGGGGACGCAGACATTTTGCTCAAAGTCTTTATTTGGCCAGCCACAGTGATACACACCATATAGTGGAGTGTTATACGGCAACAAAAACATCGATCTGCACACATGCACAGCACGACTGTATCTCACAGATACAATTTGAAGTGAAATGGGTCAGACACTAAAGACTATATGCAGAGTGATTGATTTCATTTATATAACTGAACACTTAGCAAAACTACACTGTCCATACGGGGTTCGCACTTAAGTCTAAGAAGATGCACAAGAGAGGAATGTCTGTAAAATGCAGGATGCTACAGCGCTTAGGGGACGGGGTGGTCAGCTGGAAGGGAGGGTGAAGGGCAGGAGCTTCAGGGTGCTGGCAGTGCGCCCTCTCTCTGCCCAGAGAGGGGTTACAGGGCTACTGCAGGTTCCAGGTTCACATGTTAGTTTCTGTACTATTTCACGGTGCAAACGTTGAACACTGTGTACGGTAACCGTGTGTAGCAATAAGCACTGCCCAGGGGTGAAGGAAAGGGCTACTTTCCCTGCATTCACTCCAGCAGGAGAGAGAGACGACAGGCCACTGACGCGTCACCCCGAGACGATCTCTGTGCCCAGCCAATCAGGGGCTACAGAGAGTATAGTGACGGGATGGGTGCCGACTTTGATTTGGGAACAAGGCAGGAACAAGGGCTCTCTGAGGACGTGGGATTTACTTTCAGACTCGAAGGATGTGCGGGAGCCAGCCAGGTGAATGGCTGGGAAGGTTTTCCATCTGCGGGGGCACCTGGAGGCGGCGTGGGACCTGGTGCGGAGCCACGTGGCACAGCCGGGGGGAAGGCAGCGCCCACGCCATGCCCGCCTTGTAGACAGCGCCATGTATTTTGTGCTTCATCAAGAATGCAACAAGACGTCCCTGAAGGATTCTGAGACAACCTTTAATAACTTCTAGAAGGAGGCAGGCATTAATTTCTCAATGTGTTTACTGACATCGTGAAAAGTGCATGGAGAAAAGACCAGGACTGGTTACTTCTCCCGCTGTGCCTTAAAATGTATCAGTTACCAGGACAAGGTGGACTCAAGTACCCTAAAATGTAAAATATTCACATAGCAACTATCAAAATTATTGGGAGAAAATAAACTACGCAAACCTGAGCACAGGAGTCCCCATCCCACTGCTCCGGTCTATTGTCTAAATGTATTTTCTTTCTAATATTTATTCACCGTGAAAAGCTCTGACATAAATTTCTTTTATGTATCATGGACCATTTACTATAAGTAGAAGGCAGCAACAAATTACAAAATCAATGGTGCATATATCTCAGGATGGTAAAACAGCTCTCTAATCATTGTATTTCCATATTCAGGAGGACAACACATGACTTGAAAATGGCGAGAACAAGTTTTAAATAACATTTAGCAACTGACACACGGCCATCGATATTCATCACGTCAGCCAGTTGGGCGCACATCCCCATTTTCATTTTACTGGCTCGTTTCCTTAATTTTCCTTATTGGTGGCTCTTGTTTTTTCATAAAGGTGCTAAAAACACAACAAAGATGGTAATTGGTCCAAGAAACCTGAGAAGGACCCAAGGAGAAAGCGCCACCCTGCGTGGTCCCTGTGGCTCATGTAGATGGTGACGAGGCCCCAGTGAGGCCAGCCTCTGCTAGAGAAATTACTGGAAGGGTTGGCCCTGGTGCTGTCTATGGGGGTGACTCGTAGGAACATGCAGGGGGCGCTCTCTCTCTCTCTCTCTGCCTCGGTTTCCTTCTCAATGACTCCTACTGCTCTCTCGCACAAGCCATTAGTAGTCCGGAATCCAGGACTCAAATGAAACTCTGTCCCCTCTGGAACAGCCAGGAGCACAAAGCAACAGCAGACGAGACATTTCAGAGTCTACACGAGTGCTTATCAAAAGCACTGGAGAGGCGCAAATATCCGGAGGGGAGTGCATCACTCTGAAGACTTACTTTGCAGACCAGAAGACAGACGCACTTTGGCTGGAAAATGGGAATGCTCTAAGCCACACCTCTGCACTGCACTGCTCCGAATATAAAGTGGGGAAGAGAGCAGAAGTGGAAAGAAAACAACGTGGAATGCGAGGAGGGGAGGCCTGGAGGGAAGGTCAGGTACCAGCAGAGGGTGAAGCACGCGGACCCCAAAGGCGCAGGAGGAAGAATCTGTTGGGCGGCACCGGCGGCCTGGACGTCGGGATGGGGCGGAGGCCACCAGGTCCCAGGCTTGCAGGTGCCACACTGCGCGCCAAGTCATCCCGGAAGGAAAGGGAAAATGGAGGCTATGGTGGCCTTTTCACTGCAGCTTTTTGAAGGCACGTTGTCAACGAACTCCCAGCGAACCCAGTTCTGCATCGGCACTGCCGCTCATCAGTTTCCTGGACGTCCCACGCATCAGGAATGAGCAGGTGGGCTCAGATCTTCAACAAAATTCGGATCGTTTACCTTGATCAGTCCAGTTTAAATTATTATTTCACGGCCCAATGTGTTTAAATATTGCAGTTAGGGAACCCTTAAGGACACCTTTGTGGCTGTGACAGGTGAAACTTATTTAAAAAAAAATAACCATTTTCGAACAGACCGAGGAGAGCCTGCGACATGCGTTTTCCCGCTGCCACATATTAACATGAAAGGAGAACCGGAAATAATGGACATCATGTGACAGACGACAGGATGACAGATGTGACATGGCAAACGGTGTTGGAAAGCTGGGCCTAAGAAGGGATGCCGAGGTCATGAGTCGGCTTATCTGAAGAAAATGGCCCAGGCCACAGCCTCCCTATACGGTGACCCAAAGGGTTTTGGGACAAAGGAAATACTCATTATCTAGTCTGTAGGACAGGAGAAAAGTGGCTGATAGGATGCTATGCACTTGGGTCAGAATCCCTGGGCACGTGTGTGAAAATGCAGATTCCCGGGCCGTCTGACACCTGCTGAGCCGAGGCCGCTGGGGTACCTGCCCCGTCTCCATGAGGCCTCTTCTCTCTGCAACGCTTTGTGCCTCGTCATCCTTCCCCCCTCTGTGTCCCTGGACACCCACAGACCGTATCCCCCAGATATCCTTGCCGGGGGCCTTAGGCTGGCTGACGGGAGACCCACGGAGATGGAGGAAAGGACCCCCAAGGGCTCCTTCGTGGGGCTCTCCTGGCTGTGCCCAGGATGCCTGGCAGAGACGGCTGCCCTCCTCCACCGAGGGTACGCCTCCCCCTCCCCACCCCACCCCCCCACCACCATCGCCCTGGGAGAACTTTCCGATCCCTCCATCTTAGTTCAAGGCTCAGGTCTGTTTCAGGATCTTGTTCCCGGGGGCCTCACCTCTGACTGCTCCCTTAGCCCTGTCCTCACCTCTGCAAAGGTCCTTCCTGACCGTCTCTGGAACCCCCACCCCCCACCACTGCGGGTTGGACTAGTTTCCTGCCTCGCCCCTGACTGACAGAGTGTCCCTGAAGTTTGCTACACTTGCAGTGAGATGATGCATTTACTGACCGTGTCACCCAAGTAGCTCTTAGTAGCAACTGTCCCCTTTCCAATGAAAGAGCAAATTCCTCCAGGGAACGCTGTTCCACAGCGCCGCACACAGTCTTTTCTATAGATCCTAAATGAAGAACTGCTTTACTGCCTGATTAAAATGCACTTTCCTTTAATCCCTTACAGGACACAGCCTCACACCGTGCTTACAAGTCGTGCTTACACCGCAGCTGTCTTGCACGAGGGAAATGAACAGCACATACGTGGCCTCCAACACTCCCGTCACACGTGTGAGGTCTCGCATGTCTGTCATGGGGTCTGTGTCATGGCTGCAAGTACTCGGTTAGATCCTTGACAGTTGGACACTGCTTCGTTCGAGACTCCTAAGAGATGTTCTATTCTCCTGACTGGTATGTCCCTCTAGCAGATGGCAAACATTAATGGTCTTTCGGGTGGTTACTGCTAACTGAAGAGGTTTTAAGGAAAGCTGGTCTTCCTACTCAGATTAGAATGTTAAGAGGCGTAAATGGTTTCTACCTATTAAAAGTATCAGTGGGCTTGTCCACGTGTGACTGATACCCCAACCGCAAATCTACATTCTCCACAACCTTTTACAATGGCACGAAAATTAAGAGTTTGTGATGGCAGTTTTTCAAATGCAAAACTCTACTTATCGGCTTATTAGAGAATGGTCTGGAAACGCGCCCGAGGGAAATTCTGGCTTGCACGCTTACTGCATCAGTGCCAAAAGCCTGCCCCTTTACTGGCTTCCTTCGCCCTCAGGGTCCATGCACATTTGGTAAGAAGCAGCTCATGCCCGTGAACTTCTCTCTCCCTCGTCAGAAATAACTTGCGTGACTGAGTCTATAACTTGAGGTAATTAAGTGACTATATTAGTCTGTTTGGGGTGCTATAATAAAGCATCATAGACTGGGGGCTTGCACAACAGAAAACTTGTTTGATATTTGTTTCTTGGGTGTTGAGTTATGGAACTCAACAAATAATCCAATGAAGAAATGGGCAGAAGACATGCACAGACACTTTTCCAAAGACACATGAAAAGATGCTCAACATCACTTATCGTCAGAGAAATACAAATCAAAACCACAATGAGATACCAACTCACACCTATCAGAATGGCTAAAATGAACAGCTTGGGAAAAAACAGATGCTGGCGAGGATGCAGAGAAGGAGGAACCCCTTTGCACTGCTGGTGGGAATGCAAACTGGTGCAGCCACTCTGGAAAACAGCATGGAGGTTCCTCAAAAAATTAAAAGTAGAACCTCCCTATGACCTAGCAATTGTACTACTAGGTATTTATCCAAAGGATACAAAAATGCTGATTCAAAAGGGTACATGCACCCCAATGTGTATAGCAGCGCTATGGACAATAGCCAAAGTATTGGAAGAGCCCAAATGTCCATCAGCTGATGAATGGTTAAAGGAGATGTGGTATATATACATATACGGGCGATCAAAAAGAAGGAAATCTTGCCATTTACAACAACATGGATGGAAGCAGCCTGTATTGTGCTAAGTGAAATTAGTCAAACACAAATGCCATATGATTTCCCTCATATGTGGAACTGAAGAAACAAAAGAGATGACTATAGAGGAAGAGAAGGAAAAATAAGATACAAACAGAGAGGGAGGCAAACCATGAGAAACTCTTAAATACAGAGAACAAACTGAGGGCTGACGGAGGGCAGTGGGTGGGGGAAGGGCTGGATGGGGGATGGGCACTGAGGAGGCACTTGTCGGGATGAGCACTGGGTGTCGTTTGTAAGGGATGAATCACTGGGTTCCACTCTTGAAGCCAAGACTACTCTGTACATTAACTAACTTGAATTTAAATAAATTAATTTAAAAAAACTTATTATTTATTTATTTTTGAGAGAGAGTGAAAGAGAGAGAGCATGAGAGGGGGGGTGGGGGGCAGAGAGAGGAGGACAGAGGATCTGAAGTGCGGTCTACGCTGACAGCACAGAGCCTGATGCGAGGCTTGAACTCACAAACTGCAAGATCATGACCTGAGACGAAGTCAGATGCTTAACCAACTGAGCCCCCCACGCGCCCCAAGTATTACAGACGGGCTTACACGCAGACACTTCCTTCTCGTGGTTCTGAAGCCCGTAAGCCTGGGATCACGGCACCAGCACGGCTAGAGTCTCAGTGAAAGCCTGCTTCCCAGTCACACGCAGCCGCTTCTCGCTGTACCCTCACCATGGCAGGGCCGGGGGAAGCCAGCCCCTGGCCTCTCCTTGTAAGGGCACGAGTCACAGCCCCAGAGTGCCCAGCTCCAATGCAGTCACTGTGGGGATTAGATCTCAGCACCTCCAAACACTCAATCCCTAACAGTGACAGCGCATCGCACTCCGGGGCTGATTCTTCGGCGGTGCATGGGGATGAGACAGACAGCTGGTCCCACGGAAGCGAGGGTGACAGGCAACATGTAGGGAGGGTCGGGAATGCCTGGCGCAGAGTCGGTAATCAGTGGGGAGTGCCCATGGGCGTACGTCACGGTATGAACACGGCAGCACAGCATACCTCCGTGGTAGGTGTCCACTTGAACTTAAACACGGCCGTTCCACAGTCCTGGCGCTCCCTGGATGCCAGGCCTCATTTACATGCCCCGGCGCAGAGCGCTGCCCCTCCCGGAAAAGGGCATCAGTCCACAGGGGAGATGCGGCAGGCTCCCTAAGGGTCTGAGGCTGTGGGCACAGCTCAGGGCCCGGAGGGGGGCACGGCCCTGGGCCTGGAGGTCTAATTTGTTTTAGGAGTGCTCTGCTAAAAAGGGGGGAGAGGTTCAGAATATATAAAAATTTAGGCTGAGTTTTCTGTCTAGAAGCCAACAGTCACAGCTGATTTCGGACTTCAAAGTTTCTTTTCAATAATATTCTAGGTATTTTGTGAAATTCTATGAAGAATTCATACTTTCCCATTTTCAACAAAAAAAACTCTCAGTGATAGTTACACCAAATTCTTCACTGCCTCTGTCATTTGCCAAATCATTCATTCAAACGTTGCAACACAGAGTTATACATTTATTAAGGTTTCTTTTAAGTGAGTTGATTTGGCTATAGTATTTTTTAAAAATTTCTTTTAATATTTTATTTATTTTTCATAGAGAGACAGAGAAAGAGAGAGTATGAGTCAAGGAGGGGCAGAGAGAGAGAGGGAGACACAGAATCCGAAGAAGGGTCCGGACTCTGAGCTGTCAGCACAGAGCCCGACGCGGGACTTGAACTCGTGAACCGAGAGATCATGACCTGAGCTGAAGTCAAGACGCTTAACCGACTGAACCACCCAGGCGCCCCTACTTGGCTATAGTATTAATATGATACAAAATGCTATAGTTTAGATTAAAAGATACAGCAACTGATGTAGAACTTCCATACCACTCACACCTAAGGTCTACTTTATAAATATTCTTGTTTGATCTTGGGCAATGCAAATCAATTCTTCAGAAAGCCACCACCCCTGGTTATCCTGTTTATTCTAACATTGAATGAATGTCTCGTGCTTAAGCTGCTGTTCACAGTAGCCACAGAAGCAGCAGACAGGCGGCTTCCTCCCCAGGACAGCTTACAATTGAAGACATAAGACATGCATGCAAGAATCACCCAGAAGAAACAAAAGATGAGTTAGCGCTGATGTTAATGTGAGCTCAATAGAAGAGTAGGTTTTACTTCAATTCTGATATTGATGAAAACCAATGTCTAATGACCAAATTAAAATAGGTACATATTTACAATACTTTTGCTAAGACTGATGTGCAATATTAGGTTAGCATGAGTCACATGCTTCAACCAAGGTCAGCTTCTTCCGAAGGCTGAAGTTGTTTTCAAATCACTGGACCTTTGAGTACAATACTTTTCAGCTCCTAAAAGGGACTTTATTTCAAAGAAGGAGGACTTTATTTCTAAGAAGGGGGGGGAGGGGAAGAGAGAGAGAGAGAGAAAGGACAGATGAACGAACCCCAGAGAACAAAGAGGAAACATTCATCAATCTCAACTATATGTAAAACCTAAGAGATAATGCTTAAATTTATCACCCCAAAACCACCCTCAAAAGCATGCGAATTTCACTTAATCTCCAGCCCTTTCAAAACCATTTTGAATACAAAACAACACAGATGCATTTCTCCCTCACTTGAGAACGTTAATGAGAAAAGTAACAATGCATGTGTCCATGTCAACACCGCCCCCTTAAGGAAGACGGGTAGAGGGAAAAATTAAATGAAAATGAGTTTACAAAATAAAATTATTTATGATATTAGTAATGAGCTTCGCTGTTGTTTTTATGTGCATAGCAACCTTCACCAAAATAATTTTTGATTAAAATAAGCCTAGTGTTGAACCATGAATTAAGAGCATTACTAAAGAATGTGGCAATTTTTTGGTCAATGTCGCGTATTACTCTCCTAACAAATTCAACTGCAAGTACAGGTAACGATTCTCTTGGAATTTTGTGTTCAATGATAATCTATTCACACAATTTTTTGAGTGTTTATGGCTCGGTTTTTCCTCTTTAAAAAATCTTAAGTTTATTTATTTATTTTGAGACAGAGAGAGGGAGTGGGAGAGAGCACAAGCATGGGGGAGGGGCAGAGAGAGAGAGGCAGACAGAGGATCCGAAGTGGGCTCTTCACTGACAACAGAGAGCCTGACCCAGGGCTCGAACTCACGAACCGTGAGATCATGACCTGAGCCTAAGTCGGACACTTAACCTGAGCCACCCAGGCGCCCCTATGGCTCCATTTTTCAAATAACCCACTTAGCTGATGTTTTTCCAAAACTGTCTCTCAGTCGCTTCACATTTCTCTCCAACACTTCCTCCTGTGGCCAAGGAGCCAGAGCAGTACAACCTTGACCCTACGACACTCTTCTTTGTGTGCCTCTGGACCAAGACAGTGAAGGCTGTGAGGGGACCACGCATCGCACAAGCCTGCCAACCACATGTCCTGGCCATAACCTTCCAAAAGGGTGGAGAACCGCCCCCATCAAAGGCAGCATGGCCAGCACTGAATGAGACTAACAAAGGATTTTCTATGTTTCTCTGTCTCTGCCGCAGAACTGTGCTCTCCTCTGAGGCCACACCATGTCATTGCTGTAGCTCACACCAGATTCCCACAAAATTTTATTTCGTAGACCCTCATCCAAATAAAGAACTAAAAGTTTTTATTGTAAAAGTTCTTTTTTGAATATAGACTCCGGTAGCCCTACAACTAACTGATTTTCTCCCCCCTTCCCTATACTATGATAAAAAATAGAAGATGCTACATTTCTGGCTCAGATATTCTCTCGCTGGCCAGCTTTATGCTGGATGAAGAGCTGAAGTAAGAGGGTCTGTCCAGTGACTTTCCGGAAAGATGACACGGAAAATGGAACTAGCCCGATACATCCAGAATTTCAGGTCCCTGAAGTAGCATGGGGGCCGAGTCCAATCCTAAATAGCATCTAAGTTTTTTGTAGTGAAATCCCATCCTTTGCTTAGCTCTGTAACACTAAAGCTTATCATCCATCAGTGTTTAAAAATACACACAACTGCTTCAAACAAACCTAGACATGAAGGAGGAGGAAGGGGTTGCAGCCACCTGAGCTGGAAACATCCACTCCTGGAAACATCCGCAGCTGGCAAGCCCACATCAGGACAAGGCTCTCCCAATTTTGACAGACATGCCATGGAGCGCAAACCAGGGGAGTGCTCAGAGCTGGGTGGCGGAGCTCGGGAAGGGAAACATGTTCAGAGCTTCCTGAGTTCGGGAGACACAAGCCTAAAATGTTTATGTGTCAATATCGACAGCTTGTTTTACCAGCTCAAATCTACTTTAGGGGTTTCCAATTTCTGGTCGGTGTTACGCCCAAGGGGTTTAGGATCCAAAATAAGAACACTTTTCAATCCATTTCTGGATGGTACCCAACATGTACCACTGCAGTCTGTTAAAATCCATACCTGATCCTTTGGTTAAGACCACAAGTCGAAGACAACGTGATGACTGGTTTGAGGCAGGGAGCAGGTTTGAGTGAGTGAGTCTGTTCAGCAGCTTAAGGAAAGAATAAGTTGTCCATCTGACAACTCAAGTTGGGATTCATCTACATTTAATTACACGATACAGAAATATTTAACTTTAAATGTGCATAAAACTTTATGGGCATCCAAGATAATAAGAGATCGAGAACACAACAACCGTGACCAAGCAAATTACCCCTCAGGCCCTTCACCTTACCCATAGGGAGCCCTTGAATTTGGAGGACTCTCAAAGGGATGATGGAGACGACCCAACCCTTACTCTACAAATGAGGAGACTGACCAAAAAAAAACTCTTCTAAGTGTTTGAAGATTTGCTTAACATCACACAGTTGTCAAGTGGCAACTATTAGACCCAGAATCTCTCCTAATTCCTAATCTGGTTCTCTGTATACTGACAAGCAGTCTACTATCCTATATCACAATTATGAAGCAGAACTTGGTGTGAGATGGGTCCCTCCACAGGCTGTCCCAGAACTGGACTGGATGAAAATTACTTCATTGTAATTCACATTTTCCCTGGTGGTAGGCAGACTACTGGTCCCCCAAAGATGTCCTACTTTCCAGAATTTGTGGATATGCTACATTACACGGCAAAGGGGCAGAGGGGCAACAGGTGGAACCACTGTTTCTAATCAGATGACCTTGAAATAGGAAGGGTATCCTGGACTGTGCTGTCTTGGGGGCCCAGTGTAATCCTCGGGCCCGTAAATGTGGAAGAAGGGGGGTTGGACAGTTGGTGTCAGTGGCAGGTTCAATGGCCATTGCTGACTTTGAGGATGGAAGGGCCACAAGCCAAGGAAGGTAAATGCTTCTAGAAGCTAGAAAAGGCAAGAAAACAGATTCTCCCTGGGAGCCTCCGGAAGGAGCAAGGCCCCGCAAACACAATGACTTTGAGCCAAGTGTCAGATTTCTGAGTTTCAGAATGGAAGATAATAAGTGTGTGTTATTTTTGAGCCACTACATTTGTGCTAATTTGTTATGGGAGCAACAGGAAACTAATGCATCACCCAGGGGTTTTATCTGGACAACTTCCTCTTTTCATCAGCCATGACCCTAACCTAGAAAACAGATCTGTGTGAGTTGAGACAAATATCATGTCTTTAATGTGGAGAAGTTTCTAGGCTGATGGCACACGCTCACTGCGTCTTTCTAGTGGTGTGCGAGACGGAACATCACAGGAGAGACTATCATTAGTTTTACAGTCTGGTTGGAAGAGGTCTAACACTTTTATATGTGTCCACACTTGTGGGAAATGTGGTGATTATCTTCTTTTTCTTTCCATATAAAACACACACACACACACACACACACACACACACACACAGAGGAAACAAAAGACCATAAAATAAACTCTACAACAAGTCCATGGCAATTGGGGGTGAGAGAATTCTTTACATTTCTTTGAACCTATTATTTCCTGGATGTAACTTTCTTTTTTAATGTTTATTTATTTTTGAGAGTGCAAGTGGCAGAGGGACACACAGAGAGGGGGACAGAGGATCCAAAGCAGGCTCTGCACTGACAGCAGCAAGCCCAGTGAGGGGCTCGAACTCATGAACCGTGAGATCATGACCTGAGCAGAAGTTGGCTAAACTGACTGAACCACCCAGGTGCCCCTCCCAGATGTAACTCTTATTTTTCCTACCATTTAAGGTATTTGTGCGACATATGGAAACATTTCAACAGCACCTCTGAATAACCTATTTTGCTTCCTGGATTTTTGAATAGAAAATAAACTCACACTCAATAGTTCTTTTCATATTTGGTGTTAAACAATATAATCAAAAGCCTCAGCCATGCTGCAAAATACAACTAATTTGTACAGGTGATTAAGGGAGGCATCTCACAATTTCCCATTTCGTTAATCATCACTGAGATGCACGTTACCAGGAAGAGTGGTTTTTGACAACAGTTTTGTTATATTCACTTTTTTTCTATATTCTTTATTTGGGTATTCAAGTTCCTAAATGCTTTTCTAATAAAAAATAGCAGGTGACAAAGACCTCTTGACCCAACTCAAGCCAGGCCTCTCTGAGCTTCTCTGCTGGGTGTCAACCTTGACCCCAAAAGATTTGAACAAATGTCAACACACTTATCAACACCTGTGGACGGAGCCTCTGTCCCCCAGCGTCTGTGGGAGGGCAGGACCCTAACGTGGATAGCTCCCAGCCAGCACAGACAGTTGGCCTATTGGCATTTGCACTGACCAACTCTTTGTGATTTTCCTCACTTTCCTGTCTCTACCAATGTCCGGCTCGCCTCCCTCCCCACTACCTCTTTCTCCCATCACGATGCCCAATCACCCCTGCATAGATCCAAGCTGAGCGAAGTTCACACTGGCCTCGCTTCCCTACTGCAGTAGTTATCGCTGATTAAAACCTGCTCTTAGTACTCTAACTAGAATGTGGCTTTGTTTATCTTTGACGTAAGTTTGTGGAGTGCATGCATTTTCTAAAATCACACTAATGACAACTGTGCAATCTTAGCAGGTGATCTTTCAACGGGCTGAGGACCAGAAGCAGTTAGTGCCTCCTCCTGAGATGCTGGGCTGAGAGAAGCTGAAAGTCTCCTAGTCGTCAAAACCAAGGCACACTGAGGTCTTGGATGAGATCGTAAAGTGGCAGCTCCTCACTGCAAGCCCATCGGGGAACTCTGCTCCAGACCCGTCCTTTTTGGCTGTCACTACCTTGCCAACACTCTAGTCTTGCCACTGCTGTGCCCCTGAGGCTGCCAATCCTCCCTCACCCAAAGCCCGCCCCTCAGCATCTACTCCCTAGCTATTACCCTTCCCCTTCCCATGCCCCCTTCATCCTGGGCATCAACCCCACAATCCAGCCCATCCATCCAGAATGTGCTGATCATGATCAGACCTGGCACTGATGAGAGAAAATTTCTATCTTGAAGATAAACCTTACCTTTACTACCTAATCCTGATAACTTCACTGGTGGAACAGACAAACCTCTTAGATCAACATAGGCAGTTATTTCTTTTGCCTGTAGGAAAGCATCCCAAAGCAAACAAAATATTCTAGATCCCCCAACACACACACCCCACGTACTTTCACATGCACCTGCTACTCTGAGTTGCTACACATTCTCCCTTTTCTCCTTAGGATCCACTACACCCTTCCCCTGCCTTTCTCTGGCCGCCCCAGAGGCTGACCTCAATGACCAGCCTCAATCTCATCTCCTCGTACTCTCGGTTTTAGTTGGGTTTGGCCAGCAGGAGGCTCTACCAGGAGACCAGAAAGTCAAGGAAGAGAAGGCAGGGTATTTATTCCCTGGCTACAGGCCGCTAGCTCCCCTCCCTCTATCCTAGCCCCAGAATGCTTCACCATTTTTTTATTATAGCTTTCTCCTAGCCCTGCCCATTCCTAAACTGCCACTTCATTACAGCTCTTCAAACACCCATTTAGAATGTGCCGTCTATTTCCTGGGGGCTGTGACTGATATAGCTAGTTATTTCAAACATTAAACAAATGTTTCCCGAGTGCCCGCTATGTGCGGGGCACTGGGGCCATTGTAATCTGAGTGGCGCACAGCAGTGCTGTTAAGTGCAAACTGGATTCACATCGCTTCTAATGATCTGTTTGACCGAACTCGCTACACTGGCCCACAACCTGTGGCATCCTTTGAATTTAACGTATTAGTTTACAGCCCATATAGAAAAAAGTTTTGGACCCCCCAAAGAACAGATGATTGAGTTCAATTCCTTCTCTTCACAGGTCTAGAAACTGCCATTCAAAGATGTGAGATGACTTGTAGGAAGCCATGTGCAGCAGGAGGGCCTGATGGAGACCATGAGCCACAGGGCAGAAGCCGCGAGGTCGGCTGAGGGCCAGACCCTCGGAAGTCTGCACTTCCCCAAGCTACGCTGAAAATCAGCGCTGCACTCACAGCCGTGGGATCTGAGGGCAGGGGCCACGGAGTGAGCACCTAAAGTCACATACCTAGAGACTGGGAGAACCCGACCTCAAATCTGGGTTTGCGTAGCTCCAGGGCCGGCAAACTTTACACACAGCGTGCCCCAGAATTCCAGGGCTGTCTCCCCTTCAGCAGGATGGCATCTGCCCAGTGTCCTTCGTCCAGCTGCCTGCTCCTGTCACTTCCAGGAGAAGGAAAGAAACAGCAGAACTGGGTGTGTGTGTACAGTATGGGGGAGGTACCTACCCGCAGCTCTCCCCTCCACCCTCCACCTCCACCAGCTGAGGCCCTAAATCCTGCGCCATGCACCCGTGGTGTGGCTGGGGAAGCCTTCCTATAGGGGGCGCAAGTTTGCTGCAGAGCCTCAGCGGGGAGCGGACTTCTGCCCTGCGCGAGCTCTATGCACTCAAAACAAGGGGGACCTCACTGAAGAGTGTGCGCCCCACGCAGTTGGATCACAGACGGCGGTGAGGATGGTACGTGGGATGCCAACCGCCTTCATGAACAAGGATTTTGGCTGTGGGAACGTCTCCGGGAGTCTAAGCCGGAGAAGTGACACTAACCCATCATCAGGGCATCAGTAACAGCCCCGTAGGCAGAGGGTGAAGAGTGATGAGACAAGAAGCCGCCTTCTGCAAGAGGGGCTGAGGTCAGCCTGGTGTGGACGTGACGGTGGGGAGGCAGGCGTGTAGGTGGAAAACACTGCCCGGCCATCACCACAGGACAGTCCACATGTGGGCTGAGGGTGCACAGGGGATAAAATGAAGGCTGTGTTTAACTGTGGAGGGTTGAAAGGTGCTGGGGCCGCTGCTCCAAATGGAATAACAAAGGGGCTTTCTCCTTCTTTGTTTCCAGGAGTGGGGTGGGTGGGAGGTAGGGAGGCACACACGGAAGAGCGAAGTCCACCATTCAGGTTGGAGCTCAGGGATAGGTCTTAGATCAGTGGTTGGAGCCTGAGGGAGTGGTTTGCTTTGGAGACAGGATTTTCACCTGGCAAACGTTCGGGAATCACTTCTGTAGGGGTTTATGCAGTCTGACACCTCCATGGATGGTGTGTGGATGGGCAACAGATGAGGCCTTCACACCAGGTCTACTGAAACAGAGTCTGTGCTTTAATAACATCCCCGGGTGAGTTCTATGCAGACAAAAGTTGGGAAAGGATTATAACCACAAAGAAAAGAATTCAAATTAAGGAAATCTAGGGGTCCCTGAGCCAGTCTGGAAGATAATTGTTGGGAGACTGTCCTGAAATCCGGTAGCTTGGGCAGCTTGGCCTTGCTCCAGTCACATCTCTTCAAGAGGCTGCATGCTCTGAAGACATACATAGAAAATGATCATTTGGATCAGCCTCCAGTGATTTGGACTGCATCAGAACATGACCTGGGTCATAAGTGATGTGTGTGTGTGTGTGTGTACATATATATATATATATATATAATTTTTTAACATTTATTTATTTTGAGAGAGAGACAGAGCATGAGCAGGGGAGGGGCAGAGAGAGAGGGAGACACAGAACCCAAAGGTGGCTCCAGGCTCTGAGCTGTCAGCACAGAGCCCAATGAGGGGCTCAAACTTGTGAGCGAGATCATGACCTGAGCTAAAGTTGGACGCTCAACTGAATGAGCCACCCGGGCGCCCCCATAACTGACTCTTAATCTATAACTGGAAAGGCACTGGTTAAGTGAGCTGACACTGCAAACATGACTTTAAGGAGCCTGTTTAACCCACTTGAGAAATGAAGTGCTTGAGACATTTTGCACATTAATTGTCTGCACACAAAAAGACACAAGAGAACTACGTACTTCCCAGAAGCTCCATCTGGTAGCATTTCCTGGGGTCCGTTCAAGTCACTGTCTGCACACGAAAGTGGGAAAACGGCATTTCTATCAACAGTCTGACTGTTATTTATTCAAATTAGTAACTATACACACAAGCTAACTATGTTGACAGGCTAGAATTTAGCCACAAAATAACCATGCGGATGTTTCTCCCAAAAGAGGTACAATACTCCCAAATGAAGGCTTCAAGGGCAGGAGAGAGCGACATGTTCCAGTTCCAGCCCATCCATCCATTCTTGGCCTCCCTTAATCCGAAATCACTGTGGTTTTTGGATGCTGTAGAGATGTCAAACTCAATCCAAAAGATAAAATCTCTCATCGGCAAAATGGCTCAGCATGTCTAATACTGAAAACGTGCTTCTCTAGCCTTGCCAGGGAAGAGAATGTTCTAGATGACAGAGGGCTGCCCAGTACCACCGTTCATGCATTTTTAATTCTAAGGGTTCAGGGCACCTGGGTGGTTCAGTCCGTTGAGCGTCCGACTTTGGCTCAGGTCACAATCTCGTGGTTTGGGAGTTTAAGCCCCGCGTCGGGCTCTCTGTTGTCGGCACAGAGCCTGCTTCAGATCCTCTGTCCCCCCCTCTCTGTCCTTCTCCTGGTTGCACTCTCTCAAAAGTAAGTAAACTTACGGTATTTGTCCTTCTCTGCCTGACTTATTTCACTTAGCATAACACCCTCAAGGTCCATCCATGTTGCTACACAGGCCAGAGTTCATTCTTTCTCATTGCCATGTAGTATTCCATGGTATAGATGAACCACATCTTCTTGATCCATTCGTCCGTTTATGGACACTTAGGCTCTTTCCGTGCTTTGGCTATTGTTGAGAGTGCTGCTGTGAACATTGGGGTACACGTGCCCCTGTGCATCAGCACTCCTGTATCCCTTGGGTAAATTCCTAGCAATGCTATGGCTGGGTCATAGGGGAGTTCTATTGTTAATTTTTTGAGGAATCTCTACACTGTTTTCCAGAGGGGCTGCGCCGGTTTACACATATAGGAGGATTAGGAGGAACTTAATGAAGGGCCATGGGGGAGAAGAAGGGGAAAAATAGTGGGGGAGAGGAAGGGAGGCAAACCATGAGAGACTCTTGAATGCTGAGAA
>NW_027527444.1:2664856-2759255 GCF_008692635.1 Crocuta crocuta | reverse complement strand
ATATATATATAAAAGTATATATATATAATCTGTATATATACAAGTATATATATATGTAATCTGTATATGTGTGTATATATAAAGTTTGACTACTAGACTGACACTAAGATCATACTGAGTTTAATTTAATCTTATACTGATTCAGAAGGGAACCAAGATTGTTCAGAGACTTGTAGCACACTGTGGGTGAGTAGGACCTTAATGTGACAGCTTCCTATCGACACGCATGCCTGAGATTTCACAACCTAAAGAATTGGCAATATCAGAGTAGTTTCCCAAAAAATTTGGCACAGTTGCTATAGAGTTACTAGTAACACCACATTTAAAGATGTGCGAGGAATGCAAATTAACCTTAGCCAAAGATAAATAGTGTCAAAGGTTTTGAATGTATTATACACAGCAGATATACCTTCTTAATTCTGGGTAATGAAGATTAGGGAATCCTTATTAATACCTATCACATGAAGGGTATTCTAAGAGTTAGAACTCTGCCCTTTAGTGACTTACTTACAGTGTAATTCATCTAGAGAGAAAAATCTACATGCAAAGACAGCACCCACTGCCTGACTGGTATGGACAGCATGTGCTGGAGGGTTTCATTTGGTCCAGGGTGGGCCAGGAAGGCCCACCGAGGAGGAGGCAGAGGTGGCACATGGCAAGTGTGGATGGAGTGAGAACGGCTCTGCGGCGGCCAGCATCCAAGATGGCCCTGGCGACCCACACCTCTTGTTATTCCCTTTGTGTGATCTCCTTCCAAATCCCATTCTCAAATCCACTCTATGCGTGGCCTACAGAAGATGGTGGAAATGACAGGATGTGACTTCCAAGGCTGATTATAAAGGCCATCGCAGCATGTGCCCTGGCCTTTGGAATCACTCCCTATGGAAGGAGGCAGCCGGAGAACTCTCGAGAAGCCCTGTGGAGAGGAACAGAGGCCTCCAGCCAAGAGCTGGCACTAACCTGCTGGCCAAGTGAATGGGCCAGAAGTGAGTCCTCCAGCCCTCAGAGGAGACTGAAGCCCCAGCCAAAGTCAAGGTCAAGTCAGAGTCAAGTAGCCAAGCTACTCCCAATTTCCTGACCCACAGAAACTGAGAGATAATGAAGGGCTAATGTCATCATAAACCACCAGGCTTAGAAGTGATTACTTTGTAGCAACAGATAACTAACGCAGGCTCCAAGGAAGGACTGAGTAAGGCTTGGTAAATACTATACAGGTTATTTGGAAGGAAGCCTTTGTAAAGGGCACAGAGAGAGAGAGATGGAAGGCAGCGCTAGGGAGTAGGGTTCTCCTTAAAGTGCTGTAATATCAAGACAGGGAATTCTGATTTTATCTTATAGGAAATAGAGAACCGGTAAAGGGTTTATAAAGGTGATTAAGTTAAGAAAGGCTTTGGGAAGATTGATTCAAATTGACTATCTTGAAAGGAAGAGTTTCCTTTTTAATTTTAATTAAGTTATGCCACATAACTGGTATGGGAGGGAAAGTCAAGAGTTGAAAATCCTTTCTTTCTGATAGGAAAGCTCTTCCGAATTCTATTCTGTCAGGTGCATCTTGAATTTTGTTAGTCTGAGTTGTAGGATTCGCAAACTATACTCACATTAGCCCAAACTGCCCACTCAAAAAGTCGGACGCCAATATACGGCTGACTGCAAATCACAGAGCAAAATTTTAAAATGGTTCCTTGGCAGGGCACCTGGGTAACTCAGTTGGTTGAGGGTCCGACTCTCGATCTCAGCTCAGGTTACGATCTCGTGGCTCATGGGATTGAGCCCTGACTTGGGCTCTGTGCTGACAGTGTGGAGATTCTCTCCCTCTCCCCCTTGCCCGTCCCTTTCTGGCTCATGCTCACTCTCTCTCTCAAAAATAAATAAATACGCATTCAAAATAAAATAAAATGGCTCCTTGCAAGCTGTGGGATGCTACCGCATCATGGAGTCCCACAATGTCAGGTAGAAGGTAGCAGAATGTTTTTCTCTTAATAAAAATGATGGACACAATGGCTTAAAACATGAACAATTTACAAATTGAATGCTTCATTTCTCACTGATATCTTTTTTAAAACTCTGTACTAGTGTAGTGCTGAGAGAGAGTGTATTCTGCAGAGCACCTGCGATTTGCTAGACGAACCTCACATTAATTTTCCTGAGAAAGCAGGCTATTTGTATTCGGTTCACCAGCATGCAGTATTAGTGGGAAAAAAGGAGAAAATGTGCTTTATACTCATTTTGATTTTGACCTGGTTTTCAATTATTTTAAATTATTGGTTACTGAATTTTTTAAGCAATTGCAAAGAAAGTGTCTGCCTCACATAATCTTATTCATACATCTAGAAGTCCAATGATTAACAATGAAAAAAAAATAGAAGAGGGATTACTATTTGAAGCCCTTATTTATAAAACCTTGTGTGTACCGACTACAAAATAAATGTCTAGAACTAAAAATACTTAAAATGTGACCTCAGGTAACTGGATGCAAATAATACTTCTATTTTTTCTCTAGAAAATCAAAAGAGTATATAAATAAATGGCAGTGCCACTGAATGAAAATTACCACAAACCATGGACTATATGCAAGCTTACTCTTTGTATTTCAGCCTTAGTGTTGGCCACAGGTCACCTTATGATCATAGGGGATCCTATAATATGCATCAGGCTGCAGAGAAACAGATTTGCGATCTCCGAAGAACTGAATAAAAGACCAGTAGGCACAGAAATAGCAGACACACTGTTTAGGGAAATGAGTCCCCTGAGGAAAACCTGGTGTGACTCGGTTTATTTAAACTAAGTGGCACAGACTGAGAGGAAAATTAATGACAGCACAAGTGACTGGCTGACATGTGAGGAGCTGTTTTTAATTTACCACGAGAACCAATCTAGAGAGGCATTGCTCAAACTTTCCTGTTTATGAGGACTGGCGATCTTGTGAAAACACAGGTTCTTTTTCAGGAAGCCTGGGATGGGGCCAGACAGTCTGCATTTCTAATAAACTCACAGGTGATGCTTCTCGGGCTCTATTTTGAATATTCTAAGGTGGCGACCTGCAGAATTCAGATGAGGAAGGCGTTTGTAGTTTGAAGGCTGTGTGGGACATCAAATCAAGTTATGAAAGATTTTAGGGCAGGACACACTTGTGAGCACGTGCGATGCACTCACCTGCCCTTGGTGGGGCAGAAGCCAGGACAGAATCAGGTGAAACCATCAAGTAGGGAAATGAAGCCACCCTGATTGGGCTGCACTGGATAAGGTGAGTACAGAAATGCAAGTCTACGGCCATACCACCCTGAACGCGCCCGATCTGGTCTGATCTCAGAAGCTAAGCAGGGTTGGGCCTGGTTAGTACTTGGATGGGAGAAATGTAAAACTTTATGTATATGGCGCGCCTGGGAGGCCCAATCAGTTAAGCATCTGACTCTTGATTTCGGCCCAGGTCAGGAGCTCACAGTTCGTGAGTCTGAGGTTCTGTCTTGGGTTCTACGCTGATGGTGCAGAGCCTGCTTGGTATTCTCTCTCTCTCTCTCTCTCTCCCCTTCTCTTTCAGTCCTTCCCCAGCTCTCTCTCTCTTTCTTTCTCAAAATAAATAAATAAACATTAAAAAATTTAAAAAATAGATTTCTTAGGTTAAAAAAAAGGGCATTGTTCTCCTCTGGAGTTATGGGCGGGGGTGAATTGGGAGATAAAGCTTTTAGTGAGGTGACTGAACACCCCTTGTTGTGGACTGAGCTGTGTCCCTCAAATTTCCTATGCTGAAGCCCTAATGTCCAGTGAGCCTGTGTTTGCAGGCAGGGAAGTCTGCATGTAGGAGGTGACGTAGGTTCCATAAGGTCATGAGGGTGAGACCCTGCTCCAATGTGACTGGTGCCCTCACTACAAGAGGAAAGACACCAGGAGAAGGCTGTGGGAGGACATGGCATGAAGGCAGCCATTAGCAAGCCAAGGAGAGAGGACATGCCGGAAGTCAACCCCTGGCACTTTGCCCTTGGACTTCAGGACTCCACAACTCTGGGAAATAAATTCTCTGGTTTCAGCCATCCAGCCTGTAGCGTTCTATTACAGCAGCCCAAGTAATGAACACGTCTGCTCTCCAGACTGTGAAAAGGATGAACCATATGAGTCCTTGAGGCCAGCCTACTGGAGGATGCACTTGCCCCAAGAGTCTGGCTAACAGTATCAGCCCCAGAATGGGAGAGTTACAATTACCCAAATGCAGATGATTTACACTCACTGTTTTCTACACAAGCAATGGAACAAGATGCTTCAAAGTTAAATATGGACTATAAGACAAACGTAAAAAATAAGTTTTATTTGGTCTAGAGGAAAATAAAGCATTCATTAATGCCTCCGTGTAGACAGCTGACTTTGACGTGGGTGGCTGAACTTCTGGAGGATTCATTATGATACAGGTCCAGGTTAGCCACTGGTGATTAGGAAGAATCATTGCAGCTTTCCTGGAGACAGGAAGACCCCCTCTAATTTTTCAACTGAGGAGAAGGATAGATGCAATGAAAATTATTAAAAACTGGAAAATGCATTGAAGGATCTGTTACATGTCCATCTCTGGGATATTTCTGCTATACTTCCATGAGTGTTCTCTTTATAAAAGTTATATAGGAGCAATTTTAACTAAAGTAGAGAGGGGCTGTCCTCTATGACCACTCAGGAATATATCCAGTTCTAACATATCTGATTTTAAGGGAATTTCCATGGGATTGAGGCAGAAGACATTATCAGCTCAAAACCACTTCAGGCAAGGCTTACAGAAATATATGTCTTAATTCCTAAGAGTCAACTATAAAAGTTCATATCTTCTCAAGGAGCCAAATGTGCACTTATTTCTTCATAAAAAGAAAGAATTACAACAATTGCTGTATTTTCTCCATGTGTTAAACAATCATTTTAAATGCTTTTTAATCTAGCAAATGAATTAGGCTCTAAGGGAAAACACAAAATTTAATTTTTTAAAAGGAAACAAAATTTCTCTCACTATGGGACTTAGATGCTTATTAGCAACAACATTAAAAATCCACTGTAGTAAAAATGCAGAATCCATTTTGCTCTTAGCATCTGTTGATTAAAGGTCCTTAAGTGAAAACTAATGTTTGGCAATTTCATTATAACAAGCACTGCCTCCTACCCCATCACCAGAGATCAAACTATTAGGAAGATACAGGAAAACAAATATATTGTATCACAATATTGGTTACCCAAAGTTTTATACCATTAAGCATGTGTGCACAGAACCAGAAGAAACTCGATATTGTGTCTGCTTCGATGAAAAAAGCGTTTACAGCCAATAAAATATCGAATCTGAATTATTTTAAATCCAAGCAGATATTTAACCCAGCTTGCACTTGTTTATTAGCAGAGTTAAAAGGAAGTTTTGTAAACCTCATTACTGGCTTCCACAGAATCCTCTAATCTTACCTGTCACGAAATGCGCATATCTGAGCTAAATCCTTCAAGCCAGAGCTTTAACACATTTCCTCTTGAACTGTCATCACGAAGACATGGTGTGAGGCAAATCTGAAATCCTGTGATCTTTGTTCACGCCTAACATTTTGGACAGCGCCTTATCATACTTTCTCTTTCAAGAGGCTCTCTTGTTCTCTTCAAGGGATGGATTTGCAAAGAGACAGGTACTACTCGTTCAATTTTAAGACCTCTGAATTTGTTCACCCAAGTGCTATATCTTCCTTCCTTTATTAGCATCAAGAATGAGAACACAGAACGACTGTTAACTGTGCTGAAATGAGATATTCTTACATTTTTTTTCATGTCCCTCCCCCAACACAAGAAAGATGTTCATCATCAGGACCTTGGAGAGCGACCATGGTTCCAACATGGAGAACCTGGTTTATCAGGTGAGAGCCAAGCCTCCTGGCTGGTATTGTTTGAGAACCATAGGAAGTTGATGATGGCGCCACAGGTAAAGGACCAAAACCTCGGCCTGCAGATCTTTCTTTCTTTCTTTTTTTTTTAATGTTTTTAATTTATTTCTAGGAGAGAGAGAGAGACAGCGTGAGCAGGGGAGGGTCAGAGAGAGAGGGAGTCACAGACTCTGAAACAGGCTCCAGGCTCTGAGCTGGCAGTCAGCACAGAGCCCGATGCGGGGCTCGAACCCACGAACCGTGAGATCATGACCTAAGCGAAAGTTGGACGCTTAACCGACTAAGCCACCCAGGCGCCCCTGCAGATCTTTATTTCTAAATGCCATTGTCAAATAAAAGAAACTTGTGCTCTTTGGGGAAATGCTTGATTCTAGGGCCAGGGTAAGGAAAACACATAATGTGCCCAGAGCACCTTGTGGTACCGGAAGAGAAGTGCTCAGATATCAAAAGCATGGGGACATGCCAAAGAAACACAGGGACCAGCATGAAAGAGCCCCTGGTGAGCAAATCTGAGCAATTTGGGACAATCTGAGCAACAATATACACAACAAAAAGTATAAAATAAACACAACTGATACCATAGGTTGAGTGGCTTGAAGAACAGAAATGTATTTCCTCTAAGTTTCTGACACTAGAAATCTGAGAATAGGCTGTGGGCAGGGCCCATCCTTTCTGAGGCCTCTCTCTTCGGCATGTAGACACCGTCGTCTCCCTGTGTCCTCATGTGGTGTCCCTCTGTCCACGCATCTGCACCCTGATTGCTTCTTCTTCTAAAGACACCAGTCAAATTGGATTAAGGCCTCTCCCCATATGGCCTCATTTGAATGTAATTGCTTCTCTAAAGGCCCTATCTCCAAATACAGTCACATTCTGAGGTGCAGGGGATAGGACTCCTACATATAAACTTGGGGGAATGTGTCAGGCTATAACAATACTGATAGAAACAAATGACTCTGGGTCAGGAAAAACAAGGGAAGACTGAGAGACTGGCACAGGCCAGAAGACACTGGGGAGACAGGACACCAAATGCAATGCGGATTCAGGACTGGATCCTAGAACAGAAAGTACTATTTGGAAAGCTGATAAAGTCTGGAGTTTAGTTAATAGTAACTTACTAATCTCAGGTTCTTAGTTTTGGCTAACGTGCCATCAAAAAAGTAAGCTGTTAACAATGGGAAGATCGGGGGAAGGGTACACAAGAATTCTCTGTACCATCCCTGCAACTTTCCTAAAATTCTAAAATTATCCCCAAATAATAAAAAAAATTATATTTAAAAGATCAAACAACCCCAAACCATACAAACCTAGTACTAGAATTTGGCTCAAGGAAATAAGCAATGGACCTGCTTTTCCAAACACCATCTAACAAAGACCTAAGCAAGAAGATTGGCTAATAGACCCCTCAACACCAAAATGCTCAATTTATATTAGACACAAGGAAAACTCTTTACTTTTTAAATGGAATTTGCTTTGTCCCATTTTTCCTGAAACACGACTTTCTTAATTCACCTTTTTCTTTCTCTACTTAGAGAAAGAACCTTGGTAGATACTGTTGGAAGGTACCACTGCTATCATGAGTAGCTCTAGGAAGAATAATAGCCATAACAGCAAACACTTCCTGAGCACTCAGTATGTGCCAGGTTTATTATAAGCCCTTGGTATATTCTGACTCATCAATCCTCACAACCCAGCTCTAGGCACCATTACTACCCCTAGATCACAGAAGGGAAACTGAAAGACAGGTTAAATATATTGTGCATGGTTGCTCAGATACAGCCAGTACACTGAGAGCCAACAGTAAGAATCGGGCAGTCCTTATGGAGAACTGTCTCCAACATTAGGAAATCAATAGTGCATATGTAACGATTCACAGGTACTCAATAGCCCTACTGAGCCCAGTATACAAAGTACTGGGAGCTGTCACAGCCTAGAATTCATACAACCCACAATTCCTATGGGAGTAAACACTTGGGGTCTGCATCTTCAGTTATTTCAAAGGAAGCCATAACTTCTCCTTTGTACATGAAATTTCCCAACTTTTAAATTGAGGTTCAAAGGAAAAAAAACAACCATGTGGGCCAACCAAACCAAAGCCACCCATTCCCTGATGGACACATTTGTGGTATCTTGTTAGAGGTGACTGATCCCACGAGATGCAGAGAGTGGGCAGGGACCAAGAGTGAATGTATTTAGCACCTTCTGGAAAAATCATGGTTGGGGAATGCTATATCTACATCAAGGGCATCAAATAATCTCCACAAATGACTATTATTCAGTGTTGGCTGAAGACTGAAAAGTTACAAAGAAATCTGAGATGTGAGTCTTCCTCTCAAAACTTTTTCAGATTGGAGCAGTCAAGATAGAACATGCACAGAATGCTTGTTTTGTTTTGTTTTTTAATGACGTGTGATGGACCAACTAACTGCTTTACAAAGAAAGAGTTATATGCTATTCAGAAAAGGAAATCGTTGGGAGAAAGATTCTCAAAGGATCTTCACTTAAACTGGAAATTGAAATGCGGGTAGGAATCCTTGTTGGAGGAGAAGTTGGAAGCAAAACTATAAACGTCAGAGACCCGAGATGTGTCCGTAGTACAGAGTCTGCTATCTGCCCAGAGAGAGCAGAGAAAATTAATGGGATATATGAGTTCACATAAGGACTCGGGATCTGAGTTCATCTCAGAGATGAGAGATAGAATGATAATGGCTGATTTGGCACTGACGGGGAAGGTGATGCTTGCCCAGGCTATTAGCGGGTAATCATGCAACGCTTATGAGGAGTGTGCAGATGCCTTATGTTTGCCCAGTCCATCTCTGTCCCAAGAACAGACACATGTTCTTCCTCCCAGAGCCCATTCAGGCCCCTTCTCCATACCCCCCAGAGCTGATTCAGGCCCCTTCCCCATGCCAAGAGCCTGCTCAGGCCCCTTCTCCATCCACCATGTCAGCAGCCCTGCTCAGCGCCCTCAGCCTGCCCGACTCTGCACAGACATTATGACCTTTAACCAAGTCTGAGAAACCCAAAGGGGAACCACATCTCCCACACAGCAGCTTACTCAAAAACTGTCATTTGCATTTAATATATTCCTTTCTCAGCTTGGAAAACATTCCTGGATTTTTAAATGTTTATTTATTTTTGAAGACAGAGAGAGCGTGCATGAGCAGAAGAGGGGCAGAGAGAAAGAGAGGATTCAAAGTGGGCTCAGCCCTGAGAGCAGGTCCAATGTGGGGCTCGAACTCATGAACTGTGAGATCATGACCTGAAGTCAGACGCTCAACTGACCAAGCCACCCAGGCGCCCGAATCATTCCTGCTTTTTAAGAGATGGCAAACAAGGCGGTAACGCTTCTCCTAAAGGAATATATAACCCTTCTATACTGACAAAGAAAGTATCTTTATTTTCATTTGTAGCTAGAAGCAAAAAACAAGCAAAAAAACATCACTTGCACTTCACAATGTGTTATTTAAAACAAAATCTTTACTGAGTTTGGTACACATTTATCCAAAAGCAAGCTATGGGGACTTCCATTTAATACTGTTACCTTTTTCTCTGGATCTGGAGTAAGAGCTACAGACAACAAAATGAAGTAAAAGACATCCAAACTGGCAAAGAAGAGGCCAAACTTTCAGTCTTCACAGATGACATGATACTCTACATGGAAAACCCGAAAGACTCCACCAAAAGTCTGCTAGACTGATCCATGAATTCAGCAAAGTCACAGGATACAAATCAATGTACAGAAATCAGTTGCATTTCTGTATACCAATAATGAAGCAACAGAAAGAGAAATAAAATAGATCCTATTTACAATTGCACCAAGAACCACAAAATAGTGAGGAATAAACCTAACCAAAGATGTAAAAGATCTGTATGTTGAAGACTATAGACAACTTATGAAGGAAATAGAAGACATAACAAAGTGGAAAACACTCCATGCTCATTGATCGGAAGAACAAATATTGTTAAAATGTCAATACTACCCAAAGCAATCTACATATTCATTGCAATCCCAATCAAAATTGCACCGGCATTCTTCTCCAAGCTAGAACAAACAATCTGAAAATTTATATGGAACCACAAAAGACCCCAAATAGCCAAAGTAATTAAAAAAAAATTTTAAGTTATTTATTTACTTTGAGAGAGAGAGACAGAGAAAGTGCACACTTGAGCATGAGCAAGGGGAGGGGGGGCCAGAGAGAGAGGAGAGAGCAAATCCCAAGTAGGCTCCACATGCTGTTCGCACAGAGTCGATGTGGAGCTCGAACTCAGGAACTGTGAGGTCATGGCCTGAGCCTAAATCAAGAGTCAGATGCTTATTAATCAACTGAGCCACACAGGCGCCCCTGAGCTACAGAATTTAACAGGTGTGTGACCTTAGGCAAGCTATGCAACTTTCCAAATCCATTTCCTCATCTGTAAAGACAGGGAACAATGATTCCAAATTTACATGGTTGCTTCTGAAAAGCAAATGAGAACATGTATATATATGTGTGCATGGATAAATACATATCTACCCACGTTTGAAAACAATTATCTGCAACTGTGTATCCCTCTCTGAAGACGTCTTTTCTGTAAGTAGGTGCGATTCCTTGCCTGTCCATCTGGTTGATAGTTATTTTTTTATTCTAAACCAAACCCATATCATATACTAACGGAAGCCTTAAATTGGATGAAATGATTCCTTGGATGGCTCCAAAGACAACGAGGAACATAGTCACACATCAGTGTAGGGGGAGCCTCTAGATGGTCTGGGATCCCCCACTTCCTGGTACTCACCCCTTGGTAGTCTCCCCACACTGTATTGGCTTGTGTGACCAATACAACACAGGGTGCAATAAAGGCTGACACACTAATTTCAAGATGAAATCATAAAACACACCGTGGTCTCTGTTTTAGTTGGACACTGTCTCGTGGATCTCCCGCAAGGGGGCAGTGGGGGGAGCCTACCTGGTGAATGAGCCTGGACACAAGCCCTCCAGCCCCAGTCCACTGATGAGACCACACAGCCCTGGGCCCACAGCTTCGCTGTATCCTCATGAGAATGTCTGAGCTGCCTCCAAATTCCTGGCTCTCAGAAACTGGGAGATACAACGTGTCTGCCCTTTCAAGGAGGCACCAAGGTTTGGGGTAATTTGTTAGGCAGCAATAGATAACAAATACATGGGGGGAAATGTTTTCAGAATCTGAACAGTTAGAGACTTCCAGTTTAGAACTGTCTTCTCCAGAAGACAAAGTGTGTTTTAGATTTCAAGTCATCAGTCAAGGACTGTTAGAGTTCAACTGACTCGTGAAGACCTCCAGACTCAAGTGGCTACTTTAATTAACCAAATTTACTAGATTCAGTTGTGATAAAGTCTCATTATTTCTGGACATGAAATGTTCAAGACTAATTTTTGGCCTCATAACACTAGGATTTTTCCCTTCCTTCCTTCCTTCCTTTCCTCTCTCTTCCTTCTTACCCTCCTTCCTTCGCCTTCTTCCCTCCCTTTCTTCCTTTTTCTTTTCTTTCTTCTTTCTCTCCCTCCCATCACTCTCTCCCTCCCTTCCTTCTCCTACTTCCCTCCCCTTTCTTTCATTTGTTCTCTCTCTGTCTCTCTCTTTCTCTCTCTCAAGTGGTTGATGTTGGGAATTAGTTGTGCATTACTTGAGCATTCTGATTCAACCCTCATCCTTGTCATGCATACTCACCAGGTATAGTGATGACCAGGCTAGAGTATAGAATCCTTGAGGTGTTAGCAGGTAATTATTATCAAACATAAATTAAGACTCAAACTGTGCTAGGAGCTGTAAGGCTCAGGCAGACGAGAGCTCCATCCCTCACCACCTTCCTTTACCTGGAGGGTATTTTGCCCTCACTGGAGCACATTTGTCTTGAGTGGATGGTAAACAGAGGGCCGGCAGTCAATTCCCCTCTCTGAGCTTGCTTCCTGATCCTAAAATTGGACAAGCACACCAGACGATTTTTAAAAGCCTTTCTAGCTCCTCCAGCCTATGAATCGATGAAATCTGCTCTCTGCAGACTCCCATTAAGGTATCCCCATCCTTCTCTGGAATTTGGCTATGGGAAGAAACCCTCTTAGTGATGTTCTCTTTGAAGACTCAAAGACAAGCCAGCAAAGAAGGGGTTCTTTAGAGAGGCTTCTCTTTTCCATTTTGATTCTTATAGAACAGAGTCAACAGGAAGCAAGATGAATATTCATGTAGCCACTCAGATAGATCAATACACACAAAGTATAAAACCCCATTTCTTCTACCACTTATCCAGCTCTGGACTTGCATCCCCTGCACAACACATGCTGGGACCCCAAGGAAGCACACTGCTCCTGGCCCTGTGGCACAGACCTGCGGTGGCCTCGGCGGGGACACCCAACCCCCCAGTTCTCATCCCCTCCCCTCCCCAATCTCAAGTATGTGGCCCTGGGCATCTGATTGCTCCTCAACTCCAGAGAGAGAGCATCTATTTCCAGCAGAGTTCTATCAGTATGTAGGAGCGATGAGTTCAGGGAGCTCTTTGCAAGGGAGAAATGCTCAGGAGTGTAGAGGAGGAAATAAATCACACTCGAGGAAATGAAGGGATCAAAATTGAAGCTAAAACCTGGAGCATCACACCTCTTTGCAAATGCATCTCAGTCTCCTGTGAAATCCAAGGAGACTTTTCACTTCTTACTCATCCTGACCACCTCTCAGGGTCGAAAGTGCCACCTGCCCCGGGAATGAGCTGCTTGGACCTTTTCCTTCCCCTTTGCGGGCACTGACTATCCGTTTTCAGCCCTCTTCTCTCTCAAAATTATTTTCCTATATGATCTCATTTGGGCTCATAATTTCGGTGGACACAGAACATTCCCTCCAAACACATTTCCAAAAGCTCAGATTTACTCTTCGGCCTCCTGTCTACATGGCTGCCTCGCATAGGCTACAGAAACTGGAATCACCCCTCTTTCAAGGGACGTCCACTTCACCCACAGGGAGACTCTGAGCCATCCGAGCTGTGTCTCGGATCCTTCCCTTCATCACACCTACCTCTCTCCGCCTTGGCCAGGGAGACCTGGATGGCACTTACCCCAACGAGGGTACCTGGGCTTCGGTTTTTCCAGAGCACGTACAGCGTATCCTGAACTGTTCCTTGTACAATCATGCCTCTTCCTGCCTCCTTTTCTTCCCATTACTTCAAGTGTCAACAATATGCACAGCCCTCTGCAAGCACCTCCGCCACCGATGCCTTTTTCTAGCAAGACTTGACCTTTCTCCCATATACATATCATACACTCCCTTCAAGATGAACCACTGGCCTCCTCCAGACAGGCCCAAGCTTCCCTGTATGTTCGCCCTTGGCATTCTCTCTTCCCTGAAGGCCTTTTTCAAGATATAGATCATCATGCATAATATATACCTTATATAACGTATTAAATTATATCTCTCATTCAAGGCTAATTTAAAATTCAATATTCTCCATGAAGAACCCCCACCTTCCACCTGGATAGAAGTCATATCCTTCCTGCAGTCATTTAGTGCACCCTTCACCCAAAGCTTGGCAGAACAGAAGGCAATCCGCACCTGAGGGCTTCCTTCCTCCGGTCCCCTGGGCCTCCTGGACTGTCAATCCCCCTTAATCACCCAACATCCTACCAGGTTGCTCGTGTGCAAGCAATTCTATGACAAGATGAACATGCTTCTTTGCCCAGAGTAAGCTCTCAACAGAAATGCTCACACAACTACTCGGTATTTGTTGACTGTAGCAAAAGTATAGATAAAGTAACACTTGGCACATGAGTTGGGTTTCTCCAAGTTCTAGTACAGGTTCTTTTTATCTTTCTGACCATTCTGTGACATTAATAGGGAAGATTGGATTAGCCCCATTTTACAGAAATGATCATGGGAGTCCTTGCAAAATTACAGGACTTAATCAGTAGAACTATAAAAACATTAAGGAAAATATTCTAGAAATAATCTGAATGTCTGGATTCTAGAGCCACTTTATCACACGGCCACATCTGTGTGTGATGGCTGCATGTAACCTAAATCAGTGACACAAATAAAGCCAGAATGGACATGGTTGTGGGAAATAAACTTTCCCTTGGAGAGACAGGATTCCTCCTCCTCTTCCAGAAAGACAAGGTAACGACTCTTTAGAAACAGTGCGGTTTCTCTTGAGTTTCCAGACCTCAAAGATCTGTTTTGATTATTGTTCTTTTTTCACCAAAAAGACTTCTGAAAAGAGCAATGCTGGGTTGAAGTCCTAAATATTCCATTTGCCATTCATTATCAAGGCAGATACTATTCAGGCAACAAAACCTTCTTAGAGCGGCTCACAACTGAGGTGAGTGGTTGAGAGACAAGTACTCCCAAGGATTTCATTGAAATATTTCACCCTGGAGTAAGAGTACCCTTCCCTCTAATGGAAGCGCTTTTAAAATCTGTTTTCCCAACAACCAAAGGTGCCACATAAAGATGAACTGTGGGTGCGCCCGAGTCTCGCTGGTTTTAAGAAGGGAACTTAAAAGACAGGAGTGATAAACGAATGGGGTCTGCAAAACATAATTTTCTCCCCAAGAGTTATGCCTCTGGGACACCAGGATTTGATACCCTGGGAGATGAGGGACACGTAGAGGCACTGATACACTTCATTTCCTGTTGGTGGTTGGTGTTTCACTCTGCAAAACGAAAGCAGCATCACCAGACTAGGGAGAGAATGAGGGGAAATGAAGGTTGCCCATTCACTTGAAATGGAGAGGAAATTATGATCATGAAATAGAAAGGGATAAAAACGCGATGATGAGAGATAATAGTTTTCTTTCTATGATCACTCTGAAGCCAAACTATGAAGGTGTTCAGATGGGCTATGAAGTCCCTGAAGTGTAAATGAAGAACGGAGATCCGATCGTTGCATCACCTTATGGGCGCATCCATGAGAGAAACTCTGTGTGTGCGGGTGAGCGTGCCGGTATGGAAGCTGGATTCACCTGGGATGGAATCCAGTCCACGTTACTAACACACTGAAAGATCTCAGGCACGCTGTTTAAATGGTCTCACTCCAAGCTTCCTTGGATTTTAAGATGAGGTTAATAATGACACTAACTCGAAGGAGCACATGCACCCCAGGGTCTATAGCAGCGCTATCCACAATAGCCAAAGTATGGAAAGGTCCAACTGTCCATCAACTGATGACTGGAGAAAGAAGATGTGGTATAGACAAATACAATGGACTATTACTCATCTGCTGAAAAGAATGAAATCTCGCCACTTGCAACACCGTGGATGGAGCTAGAGAGTGTAATGCTAAGCGAAATATGTCAGAGAAAGACAAATACCATATGATGTCACTCATAGGTGGAATTTCAGAAGCAAAACGAATGAGCAAAGGAAAAAAGAGAGAGACAAACCAAGGAAACAGACTCTTAACTACAGAGAACGGATGGTTACCAGAGGGGAGGGAGGTGGGGACATGGGGGGGGGCGGGGATTAAGAGCCCACTTACCATCAAGAGCACTGAGTACTGTGCAAAATCATTGAATTCATGTGCACCTGAAACTAACATTACACTGTATGTTAACTATACTGGTATTAAAACAAAAAACTTAAAAAACCATGACAGTAACAATGAATACGCCATGGCAACGCTGGGAAGATTGACAACTTGCAGACGCAAAGTGCCTGATGTTCACCACCCTGCCCCCATCGTCATTACCACCCTTGGTGTCACACCTGACACATCACACATCCAGGGTGAGCACACCGATTTTTGCTCACACTTTTGCCCAGAATTGCCGTATGTCTTTTTGCATCACAACGGTTGGATATAAATCTAGACATGAACGTTCAGGGAAAGACTACATTGAAATAAATGTTCCCTCTAAAACTGTTCTGTCTCAAGGGCTGGTTATAATGCCCAAAGGCACCAAGACCCAGAAATATTTGGAGAACAGGCGGGGGATGAGGGGGGTTGCTTGTTAGAGAGGACGCCTCAGCCGCTCCCCTCCTCCACAGACAGCACAAAGCAAACGAATAGTGCACAGGCTGACCAGCTTTTTCATCTGCATCTCAGGAGTGCTTAAAAATAAACAAATACATTAGAACTCATTCAAAACCCAGAAACACCAACATTTCCATCAGAATTTGAGCAGCTTCCCCATCAGAAGAGAATTAATCTTGGTATTAGCAACATGCAGTGGTGGCGGCATGTGATTTATTACGGGTCATTCGCTTATAATTTCTTCCACCGAAATCACATTGCACACAACATGGGTAATATTTTATTCAATGATGCAGGTGCTACTTCATAAACAAAGACACTACCTTTTGGGGGGGAACATCATTCTCCATCAAGTTGATGATTCCAGAATTCTCTCTTTTTCCAATGACACTTATGGATGAGGAATTAAAACCGAAACTTGATTCTTTTATTCCTTTCTCAGCAGACTGTCCCCTCTATTACCATTTTCATAAGATGCAGGCTAAAATTTAACATCATGCAAATTTTCCATCATTCTAGTCGGGCGCTTTATTGCTAGTGTTCAGTTGATGCTCGCTGCTAGACAGGGAAAAAACCATCAGAAGTGGCTTCATTTTGTTCAAAAATAAGTAGATTATTCTCAAAGCAGGTCCTGTTTCATTCTTGTCTCCTGAATATTTATTCGTTTCTTGAGTATTTTTTGTACGTGTTCTACCAGCAAATGGAAACTTTGGGTCATGGAATGTGTGGTTGCCACTCTACTCCATAAAGGGCTCATTTTCATCCCTGTTTGAATATGAGCATCTGACAGCATTTCTCTGTGCAGAGCAAGGTGCTGGCTAGTCCCTTTCTCTCCCTGAAGTCACAGGAAAAGGGGAACGTTCTTTTTTCCTGCCTTCCCTCCCTCCCTCTCTCCCACAGAAACAGAAGCACCCTGGATGGTCTGGAATGAGGGTTCCCCAGACTGTAGTGCAGCGGTCACCGTGCAGGCTGGGGGTTCGACCGACAGAGTCTGAATCCCACTTCTGCTGCGTGCTGGCTTGCTGCTGTGAGCATGTCCCCAGAGCACTCTGAGACAGAGCGGGGGTAATCACACCTCCTACTCAGATGGTGTTCTGAGTATTAAGAATATCATGCATTTAAAAAGGGGAGGGCATGCCTGGGCGGCTTGGTCAGTTAAGTGGCTGGCTCTTGATATCTGGCTCCAGTCATGACCTCATGGTCCTGAGATCAAGTCCTAAGTAGGGCTCTGTGCTGAGCGTGGAGCCTGCTTGGGACTCTCTCTGTCTGTCCCTCTAGCACTCTTTCTCTCAAAATAAATAAATAAACATTTAAAAAGAACATAATGCATGTGAATTGTTTAGCAGATTGCCATGCGTACTGAGAACACAGCCATTATTATTTGCATTTACGCTATTATTTGACTGGAGACTCAAATCAGGTCAATTAAAAAAATCAGATCATCAAATTATATTCTTACTGAAAAGTTATAAGAACTTTTTTTTATTCTTCAGAGACAGAGAGAGTGAGCATGAGCAGGGGAAGGGCAGGAGCAGAGAGAGAGAATCTGAAGCAGGCTCCGTGCACATCAGGGAGCCCAGCGTGGGGCACAGTCCCATGACTCTGGGATCGTGACCTGAGCTGAAATCAAGAGTTGGATGCTTAACTGACTGAGCCACCCAGGCGCCCCTGTAAGCACTTTTTAAAAAGCAATCAGCATAAAACCTAAAGTTATTAGGTCCTAAAGGATAAATAAGAATGGAACGGTTTCCTGTGCGGGAGCCAGATCCGAGCTGTCCCATGCCTGCTTCCTCCCCTAAAGCTCCAGGTCCGTGGACAAGAATAGCAAGGGTCTGAATGACAATTATAAGCTCTTTATTTGGTATACACTCCCCCGGAGTGACCTGTAAGTGTTCTTACGAAATCATAAACGCTGTTTGGTCCACACACCAGCCTGGCTTTGCATGGGAACCTTCCAAGGCCAAGTGCCATTAGATGAACTCTAATTGTTCCGCTGACATGCTTGCAGCTGTAGCAGGATGCGCCCTGACTCTCAAGCTCTTCCTGGCAGACACTCTCTATCTGGAGCAGTTAAAGCTTTACCTTAAGACTGAAAATGCCCCATCAAAATCCATCAGCCTCGAGGGCTTTCGGCCCCTCAGGAGGCTGGCCTGTCTAGTCTGCAGACTGGGAGACCACAGAAAATTAACAAAGACAAACGTTCAGATTTTGGGGGTAGACTGAAAGCACGGAAACGAGTGGGAGACAATACTTTCACCTCCTGGATCTCCGTAAACAGCTCCTGGCCCACAGCTGGGGTCTCCCGCGGCCCAGACCATCCACTGTTCTGCGAACTGTCTGTGACTCTCCCCCTCGAGTCTCTAATTCTGCACACTGTGCCTCCTGGGCCTTCTCTAATCCAAATACAGTAAAATATCAATTAACCAGAAAGCTCTGGGAATGAGGGTTGTGGTTAATTTAATTTTCTAATTAACTGAGGACTCACAAGCGCTATTCAGGTTCAACCCTCCATTGAAAATCGTCTTAAGGTGGATGGGTCCAACCTTTACCCTTAGAGGAAAGTCAATAAAAACAGACTCGACCTGGACGACCCAAGATCTCACCAGCTCGAAGCCCAAGATCGCCTCCCAGGGCACGCGAGAGCACAGCTGTAGAGCACGTGGTGAGAACAGTCGAGACCTTCCATCACGTGAAATCGCTCACGAGGGCAGCTTTATCCTCACTACCCCCCCCCTTTTTTTTGTAAGAAGTGGGGTTAATAAAGGAAGGAAAAGGTTGATCGATGAAGGCTTTTTGGCTCAGCTGGGTCCTGGTGAAATTACTTACACGCATCCACCTCTTAGTTGAATAAGAAAAAGTACATTTTCTGATGTGGAAGCTTGAGCGCTTTAACAAATGGCTGGTTTCTCTCCTCTGTTAGTATAACGGTGGTAAGAATGCTGTCAGGAGGAGACGGCCTGGCTCCTCTAGACCCTGCTCACGGAGACCCCAGCCCACCAGGGCGGCCTCTGTGCTGGAAGGCAAGGTTAAATCTTAAGCTTCTGGCCACCCCCCTACCTTCAGCAGCACCCACACTTAGCCCCACCATTTTTAAGATCAAACATTTCTGCTTATAAATATGCTCTGGCTGAGATGTGTGAGCGGGGCCAGTGAGCACCTAAAAGGTGGGGCTTGTTCAGGGAGCTGGTGAATGTGTGCAGCAGGAGATACTGAAAGGCTGGGGAGGAGATACAGAAGTTTCTCGCCTGACGGACAGATTGATGGAGGCCTTGTTCCCGGAAGAAAGAATTCAGGAGACATCGGCATTAAGAGGAGCCTGTTCTGGGATGCAGACAGTGAGAAGGGCCCAGCGGAGGCTTAGAAGAGTCTGGAGCTGGGGCACATTTCTGGCATGCGGGGACCTCGGGTGATGTCCTGACCTTGCCAGCTGGAGAGGCCGGCATGGGGAAGGCACGGGGGCCACGGCAGAGGTGACCACACCATCAGCAGACCAGCCGGTGGGGACTCAGTGCACTGAGCGAAACGGGATTGGATGACTCGGCTCCTGCTCTCGAGGATTCTATCACGGAGTGGAACCAGCACACGTGACGTTGTGTATGAGACAAAAGCACATCCACAAATTAGAATCCAGAACAGGAGAGTCGTAGAAGCAGCCATGGCTCACGGGATGCCCTTCCCTTCACGGTTGGCACCTGCTGTTTCCTGTAAAGCCGTAAAGCATCTTCCCATTTAATCTGACGAGGTGGTGCCCATCCCTCCACTTTACAGGTAAGAAGAAGAGGGTAAGGCCAACAGCCAAAGGCCACATTGTAAGCAGGTGTTGGGATCCCGTGTAATTTGGTGACAGGCTGTGTGTTTCAGACTCTGGGCCCTGCGGGGGAGGAGGCGCAAGGCAGAGTAGGCGTCATGGGTCAGGGTGGCCAGATTTGCCATGGGCGTAAAACTTGGACATGGGGAGCGAGGGAGATTTCTCCCGAAACAGAAAGCCACTGGGAGGGTGGGCGTTCCCAGAGAGGAGGGGGGCTAAGGACAGAGGCAGCCCAGCCCCTGGTTAGCACTTCTCCAAAGTTCTCCACTCATCTGGCATTTGCTCACATGACTTCCTAAGCCTGTTCCCACCCTGAACATGATTCCTTCTTTACATGATCTAGAGTTTTACAATTATCGAGACAGGTGTGTAAAGCTTAGGCAGATCTTGCTGCCTCTCTGTTTGAAATTCTTCGATGCCTTCTAGCTTCACAAAATAGACCCTCAGCCTTAGGTTAGCCTCAGGTGCTCCAGGAGGTGACCCACGGCCCCCTTCCCCTCATGCAGGTGAGAGGTCTTCCCTGATGCCCTTGTAGACACTGCACCAGGTCATACTTTGACTCCCCCCCTATTTTTCTTTGTAGTTCTGCTTGGTATCTACTCACTTGTCTATTATCACCTTCCCATGTGGATCTAAATGCCTCTAGGGTAACTGACATGGGTACAGGCTCAATCAATTATCTGCTGAATTACCGAATAGATGAATACATGAATGAAAGACTCTAGCTTCGTTCCACAGTTACGCCGTGCATGCTATCGAACCTTCTAGCATGTAGTGAAACACATCAGACTATTTGAGATCATGCATTGTCAACACATACATTTACAGCTATTCTTACAAGGTTCTTATAATGTCGCTGTTTAGAAATTAAGTCAACTTCTTTTAATATGGCTCTTGTAGTAATCACCCATCCGCTTCAAAGCTTAGATGTTTAATCCTTCCAGGAAACATTCAACTGCTACTTTGGAAAGTTACCATGAGAATTTTGATTAAATGGATTTTGTCTAAGAATAAACTTGCCAATTATATTTTGGGAAATGCCAGAATGCAAGGAAAATCAATGTACCATGTCGTACACGGTCAAGATATTATCTACCTCATAAATCTGAAAATGAGAGAACGCCTCACGAGTTTCCTAAATATTTAGGCACTGAAATAAATCATCATACAACTACTTTAAAATATATTATTTTGGGGGGTGCCTGGGTGGCTCAGTTGGTTAAGGAACTGACTACGGCTGAGGTCATGATCTCATAGCTCATGAATTTGAGCCCTGCATCAGGCTCTGTGTCTCCCAATTTCTCTGCCCCTGCCCCACGTGTGTCTGTGTGTGTGTGCGCGCACGCGCGCTTTCTCTCTCTTTCGAAAACAAACATTAAAACTTTTTCAATATTATTTTTTGACTCAAAACACAAAAGGTTAATTTTCAAGTGCAAAGGGAATGAAATAAAGGCTACTTCATGAAATTACTAGAACACTGATCTCTGCCGTGCACAAGAATTTAATTAAATTTTCTTGAAATCATAACACATCCTGGGTAGATGAAATCATCTCAATTTCATTAATTCCTAATGTACTGTTCTCAGCCTGAAATGAAAAGATCTGAATGTCCACGTAGGATCATCACCTGCAAGAAGGTAACACCATGCCCCTAGCCTCCGGGCCTCACGGTGGGGGGAGGTCCCTGGGTAATGAGGTGGAGAGGCCAATATCACACTCCTCCCTGTTTCCTGCCACTGCTCTAGAATTGCTGAAATCCACAAGAATGCCCTCCTAAATAATTTGTCAACATTCCTCCATAAATTAGGTCCTTACGTGAGGGTGCTGAAAACGTTGTGGAGGTTGAGTGCCCACTATGAGGCAATCATCCATCAGCACAAACCACAGTTTTCCAAATCAGCTTCAACGACGCCACGGGTTTCCCACCCAGAAAGAATCCAAGGTCTCTGGGAACTGAAACAGGCTCTTGGAATGTCACTTGCAGTGGAGAATATGTTTGAGGAGGAAGCAAATCACCAAGAAATAAAACGTAAGCCTTTGACAAATGGAAAACCGTGTTAAATTATCTGGGTCCTATGATCTTAAGTTTACTTAAATGGCAACAGATACATGTTTTCTTCACCTGGAATCAACTTCCTGTCACCATGACCAGTCATAAGCCTACCTTCTCCTTATGAACTTATTCAAACCTCAACTCCAAGCCACCTACTGAGGGGACCACTCGATCCAGGCTCCTGTGAGACAAGGGGCAAGAAAGCAGAGTTAACTGGGTTGGGTGTGAGGAGAGTTCTTCCCAGACGTACCTGCAGGGATAAGAGACACATTTTCTGTCTCTATGGCTACCCTCTGCCTTGCAAAGTGGTAAAGGCTGACAGATATCTGTGGTTCCCAAGTCTTTAGTATCATCTGAGTCAAAAATAAGACCCCTGGGTCCCACTTCTAGAAGCAAGGACTTCAAGCATCTTGGGGGGAGACTCAGACATTTTTACAAGCTCCAAGTTATTTTGATGTTCATCTAAATTTGGAAACTACTGGATGTGAAGATTACTGTGACCTTCAGAGTCTCAAAAGCACTGTTCTGAGAGTGTATCTATGGCTGGAGAGGATTTAGGGGATAATTTAGCACGACAACTCATTCACCCACACAGTTTTGAGTGCCTACATCAAGCCATGCCCTCTTCCAGGCGCCAAGTGTCTAAGAGTTCAGGAACCAAGTAGGCAATTCCTGCCCTCACAGAGCTTACCCACCAGGGTCAGGTGGTGACAAGAGTGATGGAAAAAAATAAGCATCAGAGAAAGATGGGAAGTGCATGATGCAAAAAATTGTTGTTAGTCATGAGCTCCTTGTGGTACTGATGCCGTCCTAAATGTGCCCACCCCAGAGGCAACACCCTGAGCAATGGGCCCTGTGAGTGCTGGGCTAGAGGAGAGGAGAAGACTGAAAGGACCACACACTTCCCTCCTGCCATGATGACGTAGGGGCTGACAAGGGAGCTGTCCTCTCTCGTATGACAAAATAGATGGTAGAGTGCTCTACCCAAATGCAAGGCACTAAGAACTACAGTTCGGGTTGGCTACATTGCTTCCCAAGACGCTGCTTCCATGGATTAGAGCAAAGAAAGTTGTTCTGGGCCTTGACCTGCCCACTTGACTAGCTAGTCTTCTGCTAAACTTTGGCTTAGATGCTTACACTTTTTCTTTTTAAATTTTTTAATGTTTATTTGTTTTTGAGAGAGAGAGAGAGAGCGCAAGCGCAAGGGAGAGGCAGAGGGGGCGGGGGTGGGGGGGACACAGAATTGGAAGCAGGCTCCAGGCTCTGAGCTGTCAGCACAGAGCCCGATGTGGGGCTCAAACTCAAGAACTGCAAGATCATGACCTGAGACAAAGTCGGCATGGTAGAACATGAACTTACTGTATGATGATATCCTAGGTCAACATGGGATGTTGGAAACACCAGGGGATCATAAATAAATAATTGCAATGAAGCGAAAGCTACTCATACACACATAAACCCTCAGAGTACCTATTGTAGAGTCAAGATAAGTAATATGATCCTGGTTTTCACATCAGGGAGGACAGAGAAGAGGTATCAACAGAATAACCAAGACTCTGTGAGCCAAACCACCCGGTCCACTACTTTAAAAATATCTCAGAGGGCCACAGAAACTGGACAAGGAATTTGGAAATAGAAACATTTTTCATGAATATACCCCATTACTTTACAAGAATGGACTGCTTTTCTGGAAGAACCATACCATGAAGACCAACCCATGATCAGGAGAAATAATTTTTAAAAAATGTGGCTTCGTGGTGCTTTCTGCTTCCTACTTGAAAGCATCCATCCTTCTCATCAGAGCTGCTGATGTTCAAAGGCTGGAGAGCACAGGCCTCTGCCTGCCTACTCCCAGGGCCCTGATTATTGGGTAGTCAAACACCTTTTTGTTTTCTCTATAAATGCCCATGGATGCCAATTTATATGTAAGATTCTATTACCATTCTAGCAAGTTCATCTATATACAGGTGTCATCAACGGGGGCTAAACTCCATCAATTAATTCCCACCGGTCAGATGATAATGTTGGGCGTGTCACGGCCTGTACCCACCAGGATCTTGTCTAAACCTCACACGCGAGTATGTAGCATCTCAAGGGACACCTGAGAGATTTCCGTCCCCGAGACAGAACAACTTTCTCAAACCCACAGCAACTGGTGGCCGAATCCAACCTGGGACTCGGGTCCACGCCTGTGAGCTCTGCCTCCTTCCCGTGCAGAACCTGACAAACACGGGCGAGCTGGGAGAGTGACCGCAGAGCATGTGTCTCACGGGCAGGGGGTGGGGGCGGGTCTTCAAAGTAGAAGGGGGAGCTAGAGTGTGATGGACAGCGCCCAGTTTAAAAAGTGACAACTTCGGCACGAGCCGTGATAATNGGTCTTCCAAGTAGAAGGCGGAGCTAGTGTGTGATGGACAGCGCCCAGTTTAAAAAGTGACAACTTCGGCACGAGCCGTGATAATTCAGAATCTCACCACGGTTTCGCCTGTCTTGGAAATACAATTCAACTAGCAGGCTCATCTGACTTCTTAATGGCGTTGCCTAAAAGCGGATGATAAATTCAGGCAGGAGAGCGAGCTGCAGTCTGAGAAGACTTTCCATCTTGCTCTCGTTGGCCCTGCGAGCTGGCCTTACTGCCCCACGCGACACTGCCCTTCCGTTCCCCACCCCTCCACATCCAGCTCCTGGCCGCACTTCCAGAGTCCTTCCAGCACCCACGCGTCTGCCCAAGGTTAGTCTCCTCCAGCAAACGTTCTCTGAATGCTTCCAGATCCCAGGGGCCGCCTCCTCCGAGAAGCACACATGTGACTTGTGCCATTTAATGTTATAAGGTTTAAATTGTCCTCAACTGTTTGAGTCTTTATGCTTGGTCTCCTGACCTAAATTAGGATCTTCCTGAAGCTCAGGGGATACCACAGTCTCTGTCATTACAGGGTACAGTCTTTGCCCTTACAGAGATCTGAACTTGAGTCCTAGCATCAGATGCCAATGCGCTGTGGCCTCAACTGTAACATGAAGACAATCACACAATTCATGTGACAATCAGATGAGGTATGTGGATAAAGTCCTAAGTGGAGGGTCTGGGGCGAAATGGCTACTTAATGATCATTGATGGATTATGTGCATGGATGCTGGGTGAGCCCAGGCTCTCACCAGGGAGATTAAAGAATCCTTTCGTGATAGTGGGGGGTGGGGAGGGGAGGAGGAAAGAATCCTTTCAGGGATCTAAGAAATGGGTATTATTTTAAATAATTCAATACCATCTTTTAAACAGCTGAGTCATAAATCATTTGGGGACAAGAAAGGGCCATTGTATCTTTTCATATAATTATTGGTAGTGCATATAAGTTTTGTATATGAAAATGGGCTTAGAAGTCATTATATCTGACACATAGGAATAAACGGCATGCCCTATAAAGCAATCTGCAGGAAATGTTTTAGTACCAAATGACATTTTAAAAAACAGACACAAAGCAAAATGTGAGTGCTTCCATTAATTGGAGAATTCAAAGGGAGCAGAGTGAGGGACAGGAAATTAAGGTATTTTATGACTCTAAGTATTCAGTTCAGAAAGCCTAGGCAACAGTTCAAGGCAGTAACATAAGAATTCCAAGTATTTGCTCATTTACCTTTTCAACTTCAGCCTGAGACTGGATTAATAGTTTTCTGATTGTTCACTCTGGGCCTTGCCAGAAACAGTCACATGTTAATGATAGTTGTAGCCTGTGAATTATGTGCCACTTTGTCAGCAAGTTCATTTGGATGTACTGAATCTGATGAGCTAATAATTCTCCCTCCTCTACGGTGTGGCAGGTTTGAGATTTTCAAGAGGAATATTGAAATATATGCCACCCATGACGGGCGGAAAAGGAAGGGAAACTGTGAAGAAAGCAGGTAACTATAGAGTCTGCTCTTACTAATGGATCAAGGGAACAGTGGACGAAGAGAACTCAGCACTAAGTTGCCCCATAATGAGACTTTAGTAGGTATCGTTAGCATCATCATTACTATAATCACTGCGGTTATCCTACTGATTGGAAAGAGAGACAGGACACATCTGTGAACTTGGAGAATGAAGATCTCTGCCAAAAACAGCCTATCTGCATGGCAGCCTCAACGCCTTGTTACAGTTCGGTTGATGGTTTGAGAACAACAGTCTGAACTTGGCGCACCTTCTGTTATCCCTGTTTCAAAAGCGAGAAACTTTAACCTCAGGGAAGCCATGTTTGTTTGTTTGTTTGTTTTTTATGTTTTATTTATTTCTGAGAGAGCGAGCGAGAGACAGCGTGAGCAGGGGAGGGTCAGAGAGAGAGGGAGACACAGAATCCGAAACAGTCTCTAGGCTCTGAGCTGGCTGTCAGCACAGAGCCCGATGCGGGGCTCGAACCCATGAATGGTGAGATCATGACCTGAGCTGAAGTCGGACGCTTAACCGACTGAGCCACCCAGGTGCCCCATCAGGGAAGCCATGCTTTGCCAGAGGGTGGTCGCCAGCACCGCACTCCGATCCAGAGGGCGCCTCCAGACATCTGCGCTCTGGCCGCAGACCACCCCACGCTCCACCTCTGCAAAGGGCTTCAAGCAGTGGACAGGGGTCAGGGGAGGTTGACCCTGTGAGCCAGCCTGCAGTCCCCCAACACATCCAATGTGTATATTCCACTGCTGTTTCAGCAAAGATTAGTCCATGAAAAACTGGACCCCCCCCAAAGAAACAAGTCCCTCACGTTGACATAAAAAGACCTGGTTTGCTTATAATTTCACATGTAATTTCCTCCAGATTCCCTTCCTGGCTCATCAGACGGCCACCCTGTCTTATGTGATGCATGAGTAATTGTATTACCCATTTGGAGAAATAAAGCAGAAGCTTAGATACCCATGACAAACTTCACACACTGTTTTTGTAGGGCCTATATATATTATATACACACACAAACCCATATATATGCCTGGGTACGCTGTTATACAAACATACATGTCATTGAGGGTCACTGTCAAAATTCTGAGACCCTACAACACTGTTAGCTCTCTCATTCCCTTTGGGACACTTCTGCACTCAAGGGCAGAAGAGAGAATTCTGTGGGGGACAGCGGTGTGACTTCTAGAGGCCTTTACCCTCTGTGCACCTCCACCTCTGAAAGGTGATGGGCACAATATCCACCCAGCCCAGAAAGGAAGCTCAGAAAAACACACTTTCCTAGAAAACACACAGCCACGTGTACCCAGATGCTGGAGATGCTGGCACCGGGCAGGGACTGACCCAGGCAACGGCCCCCAAGCCTGCATCCAGCACAGGACACAGCTACATCCTGAAGATGCTACACACAGAGCCTACCATTCCCTACCAACCCCCTCCTCTGATGACTGGAGATTTATGGCCCAGAGAAAGGAAAAATTACAAATGGATGCTTCCTTCTGCACTCCCCCAAAGCAATGGAACACATACATCACCGGAGAAAAGGGTGTTTTAGAGGAGACAGGAGATGTTACCAGGATGCAGCCTGACATTTCCCACAACTGGCTTCACCTGGGACACGCAGACATCGTCTCCTCCCACCTGCTCCATCACTTCTTATTTTGAAGAAATACCAGGCTCAGGAAAAACCGGATAGCGCAATGAACACCTGCATATGCCCCCTGTAGACGTCACCAACTGTTGACAATGTTACCGCATCTATGCCCTCGCTTTCTCTCTATATATACATGTGCATATATATTTGTACATACGTCTATGTGTGTACATACATACACACAAATCTGCTTTTGTTAAACCCTTTGGAAGTCACTTGCAAACAGCACTCCAAATACGTGAGCACAAATTTCCATGTAAGGACTTTCTTCTAAACAGCCACAAATTGTACCTCCTTCCTACACTAGAACACCTGTGACATTTAACATGAACATAGAGCTCCACTGAAATTCTCTATTTTTCCCCCAAGTTTTTTATATCTATTCCTTTCGATCAAGGAACCAATCAAGGTCAATGTTCTGTATTCACTGTTATTTTATCTCTTTTAATTTAATATATCCTCGCCCTCTCCCTCACCATCTTTCAGACTGTTTCATTTTTCATGCTGACACTACTTTTTTTGTTGTTTTATTTTTATAAACGAGGCCAGTAGTGTTCTAAAAAAAAACCCCATAATCTGGACTCATCTGATTAATTTCTCATGATTAGATTCACTTCAACATTTTTGACCATAATATTACATAAAGAACATGCTGGGTTATTTATTCTATTCTATCAAGAAGCATAGATTTTGTTACCACACAGTACTGACTTTGACCACTTGTTTGGCAGTGGTCATTAGAGCTCTCCATTAGGAAGGTAATTTTATTTTAGTTTGAATTATTAAGAATTTAATGGATGATACTTTAAGATTTTGGGGATATCTTCTTCCCTACTAACTTGTCCCAGTGATTTTGGCATTTACTGGTGACTTCTGCCTGGGCCAACTATGAGACTAGGAAATGAAAGATAATAATTTTTGAAATCCATAAGGCTTTCTATATTTATCAGGACTCATTCTGCTGAAAAAGAGAACTTTCCATTATCTTTACACTTCATGTACTTTTTTAGGTAAATTCTTAAAGCAAACTTTGGGATCTAAAAATTCACTCCTGCAACCCAGGCAGCTCTTCATTCTGGAGGTCTCCGTGACCTCTGATAAGTGCAGCTCTTTTTTTCTGGGGGTGTCCATGACCTCTGATGGTTACAGCTCTTCGTTCTGGGGTCCACATGAACTCTGATGGGTGTAGATTTTTGTTCTGTGCTCTCCGTGACCTCTGATGGTTATAGCTCTTTTTTCTGAGGGTCTCCATGACCTCTGATGGGGCACTTTTTGCAGTCAGGCTGTCATATCAACACATTTTTCAAGAGTGCCTGAAATCCACCTGTTCTTTTTTTGATGGCAATTTGATGGTACTTCTTTTTTTTTTTTTTTTACAAAACTACCTCCAATTTCTTTACTTCTTCTAAAATGATACAACAATTTATTCTGCTTTGCTGCTTCCACACCACTGAATAAAAAGTAGAGGAAGAAAATGTGTAGCACTAGGTAGAAAATGACATATAAAATTTTGTAGCTTTGAAAAAATGGCTAGCATTCATTCAGAAATATTTTTGGCTTCATCTGTTTACTGACTCCAGGGATAACAGAGTAAAGAAGACAGCATCAGCCTTCAAAAAGACCTCACCGTTCCCTATTTCCAGATACAAAGAAGAAGTTCCTTAAAACTAAGAGACACTTCCATTGTATCCAGAAGGTACAGTTCCTAAGTCCCCAATCTAGAAGGAAGATGAAGTCCTTCTTCCGGTAACGATGGGGTGGATATGGGGGCAAAGCTGCTCTCACTCACCTGGGAATGAAATGCACGTGGCCAGGTGGTACATGGGGTCTGGTCTACAAGTGAGTTCTGTGTATGTTCTAGAAGTTGTATGGATCACCCAGTTGGATTGTGGTCCCAGCTCAGTCACTAAATGAATGAAATCTAACCACCTCGGTGGTTCTGCGTATGTAAAATGTGGATAAGAATACCTAACTCATGGGATTGTTGTGAGGACTAACAGTTCATGTAATGAAACAGCTTATAATGCTCCTTAGCTCACGATGCATATTTGGTCACTATTAGCGGTTTTGTTTTGCTGATGATTACAACTATTATTATTAATCTGACTATTCTCTCCCCAAAAGTGCTCAACATAGGATAGAGTAAGACTCCCAAAACAATTGAAGAGTCCCTCCCAGGGTGAGGAATACAGAATTACTCGCTTGCTCAAAAAGCAAAACGCTGGGAAACAGCACTATTCCAAATGCACCACACAATAAGCAGAGAAAATCTCCCAGTTAGGAGCCAAATTACAACATACTAATACAGAGGATTAAAGCCCACTGTATGCGGATATGTTCTTGGAATTAATGAGGCCCGTACTGCAAGTTATTAACCAGAGAGATGAGCGTTATGGGCCGGTAGGCAGGCAGACCAGCTCCAGTACGGGGGCTACTGAATGGATACCCTGAAACCTCCAACTGCAATTCAATTAACCACAAGAGGTCATTGTACGCGCGGAGAGCCGGACTGAAGCTTCCTCAGTAGAACACAAACGGACTTCTTTCATGCTTCATGTATTCGTGGGCGCTACGACACGCAATGTTAACAGAGCTGCCAAATCTCAAGTCCCGTAATGTTAGGTCCCATAACGTTGACCCACTAAGAAAAAGAGGCCATCTCACTTTTAACCACATGATGAGAGATTCCGTATTTCTAAATATTAAAAATCCTTGGCAAAATACAGGGGTGGTGAAACTGTTTAATGACAGGCCGATAGTTCATATGTCGGTGCCGCCCCATACATTTATTTCCCGCTAAAAGAATTTCGTAAGTAGGGGCGAAGTAGAGAACCACCCACAGCAGCCTCAGCCCTCCAGCATGGCCACAGCTGGTCACATGTTGGCACCAGTCGTGACCGCCATCTGCTCAAGGCCACGGCCCGCCAGCCCTTCACCGCACATCACCATCTCCACATGTCCAGCAAATTGTCTGATGCTGGCAGATTCCCAAAAGCACCATATGAGCAAAAAAGCCGTCCAACACGTACTGGATGGATGAGTGTAAACACATATGGCTTCTGAGGAAGCTGGGGGGGCGGAGGCAGCTCTGGTCGGGGCTAGGAAACGGGCCCCACACACCTGGCGCCGACCCAGCAGGACCCTTCAAGGCGAGCAGGCAGGTGAATGTACCTGTCCACGGCGGGGAGGGTCTGACTCCCTCACTCTCGTGCGGCGCTCACTTACTGAAAGGCAGGTGTCTGTTTAGGAGTCGTGGGAAAAGACGCCTTAGGGAGTGATCCGCCTCACTCAGGGACAAAAGACTTGTCTCTGTCATCTCAGGCTGCCGTAGACAAATACCACAGACTGGCGCTTAGACAACAGTTATTTCTCCCTGTCTGGAGGGTGGGAAGTCCACGGGCAAGGCCCTAACGTTTTCGGTTCCTGGTAAGAGGTCTCTTCTTGGCTTGCAGACGGCTGCTAGAGACAGAGACAGAGACAGAGACAGCGCTCTGGTCTCTCTTCCTCTCCTTGCAAGGACACTAATCCCATCATGAACCCCACGTTCAAGACCTCACCTAACACTAATCACCTCCCAGCGGGCCCGGTGCCCAACACCGTCACACTGGGCGTTAGAGCCCCAGCGTGAATCGGCCGGGGAGACACAGTCATTCAGTCCACAACAAGGCTGACACTGAAAGTGCAGTGAAGAAGGGCCGACTGATATTACCCGGTGGCCCCGACTGCCCTCCTCCGCCTGCCTGGGGCTTTATTCCCTACACTCTGCCCCGAGCTCTGCCGCCGCCGCCGTGTTGGGCTTCTCGACTCCTGCTCTCGGGCTGGGCTTCTGGAATGGCTCCCACCTCTGCTCAGAACACCTCCCTGCACGTTTCATGACGTGCTCCCCCATTTCACGCCAATCTCTGCCCAAACGTCACCTCCTGCAGGAGTGTCCCCGGGACGCCCATCCAACTGCTCCCGTTCTTCCTCTCAGTTCCGTTATCCTGCTCTCGTCTTCTTCCGAGCACCCCGCCGCCGCTCCCAGAGAACAGGCTTATTTTCTGCAAGCGTATCTGCTTCCTCCCTTCGCTGAGGGCCAGGTCTCGGCTGCTCGGTGCTGTGCCCACGGGACCCTCAAGGTCTCCAGCATGCAGTGAGTACTTTAACAACGTTTACTGAAAGAATTAATTGCAACTACAATGTTGGCCCGTTCAAATGTGCGGGAGGAAGGGTTAACGTATTCAGAGCAGGGAACGGGGAGCTCCCGGGTGGTCCGTATGTGCAAATGCCTTCGTATGGCAACTGCCGCAGGAAACATTATAGAGAAGACACTCTTGTGTCACGTGACTCAGGAGCAAGGCTGGCGATGGCACCCGCACACAAGGAGAGCCAGTCCTTCGCAAGCCAACCTCCCCGCCTGGCCGCTCAGGGCTCTATGAGCCTTAGCTCACGGGGCCCCTTAACAACATGATACAGAGCGCCTTCCTATCCTAATCTCATACACAGGACGCTAAAGACGCAAAATAACTTCTTCAAAGTCACTGGTAGTCGTGGGGCTGGGGCTCCAACCAGAGTCTGTCTGCCTCCCAAACCTGTGGTTTCTTCACGTGCCCCTGTTAGGACCATGACAGATTTCATCCTATTTCTAGAAGCACGGGGAATGTCCTGCATGAAAATAGGCCAGTTTCTAGGAATTTTGTTTGTAAGTCATTCAGTTAAAATGTCAGCACATACAGGGGCGCCGGGGTGGCTCAGTCGGTTAAGCATCCGACTTTAGCTCAGGTCATGATCTCCCAGTTTGTGAGTTCGAGCCCCACGTGGGAGGATTCGGTGCTGCCAGCTCAGAGCCTGGAGACTGCTTTGCATTCTATGTCTCTCTCTCTCTCTGCCCCTTCACAGCTCATGCTCTGTCTCTCTCTCTGTCTCTCAAAAATAAACATTGAAAATAATTTAAAACAATCAGCACGTACAGCCTTAAAAAGCAAAGAAATTCTGATATGTGCAACATGGATGAACCTTGAGGACTTAATACTCAGTGAGATAAGCCAGCCACAAAAGGGCGAATGCTGTTGGATTTCACTTCCATGAGGCACTCAGAGCAGTCAAATTCATGGACACCTAAGGGAGAAGGGTGGGTGCCAGGCGCTGGGGGAGGGCGGAGGGACTAAGGTTTCACAGGGCAGAGTTTCAGTTCGGGAAGATGGAAAGTTCTGTAGATTATGGTGGTGATGGAGGCACAGCAGGCATGTCCTCAATCCCACTGAACTGTGCACTGAAGCATGGCCAAAATGGCAGATTTTATATTATCTATGTTTTATCACTTGTTTTGAATATTACAGGTAAAAAATGTACTGACCTTGAGAAAGAGTCCTTATATATTTAACAGTGCTTCTAACTTATCATAGGAATTACTTCCCAAAAATGTTCAGCACAGCTGGCTTGAAGAGGATTTGGGAAATGTATCACAATAACTTAAAAAAAAAATCAGCACATACGCAAAACACCGTTGAACACACTTATGATCTACCTGCAGATTGCCCAGAGCCCCACATTCAGCACAAACTGCACCCTTTCTGACGGGGAGCTGTTGACAAGGTGCCCATCGTATGCCATACCCTTCATTTTTTGTTTTAATTTTTAAAGTTTATTTACTTATTTTTGAGAGAGAGAGAGAGAGAGAAAGAGAGCACAAGTGCGGGGGAGGGAAGAGAGAGAGAGGGAGAGAGAATCCCAAGCAGGCGCCATACTGTCCACACAGAGCCCAACGTGGGGCTCAAACTCACAAACCTTGAGATCGTGACCTGAGCCAAAACCAAGAGTTGGATGCTTAACCGACTGAGCCCCCCACATGCCACGTCCTTAAAACGGCCTCACAAAGCCAACGTGATAGCCTCCTCTTTGTACGAAGAAATGGGGATCTACACCAGCAATTATCAATAAAATAAAAACAATAAAGTCAAGATAAAGAGCTCTTTTTAAGTTTCCTCCAGGGCTGGCTCTTGAAGAGAATGATCAAGGTGGGGAGTGCAGACAATGGGCCCTTCAGTTCTGGCTCCCTGTTCCTTCGGCCTCCCCACTGTAGACGCACCTCTAATACTGCCCTTACTTTATGAGTCACACTGAAGTCATTTTGTGCCCATCCCTGGAGGAGGTAAGGGTGACAGAATGCAGGGAGAGGGAAACGAGGCTGTACATGGTGGGGTCAGGAGGCTTTCCTGGGGGTGATCAGAGCAGAGGTGGGGAGGGCGCTCCACATGACTCCGGTCAAATCTGAGTTCTGCCTGGAGGGCGGGCCGCCACCACGGACGAAACACCTCTGTGAATGGCGCGTCCCCGGGCGGTGGCCCGGCCTCACTTGTGCCTGACTTCCGCTGCCACACGGTCATCTACAAACACTTTCAAGTAACAGGCATGAAAGTAACAGGCAGCACGGGCAAACCATCACCCTTTCATAGCCTTTCTGTTCCCTCTGTAACTGCTCCCTGTGGAGACTGAGCCATTTCCTTCAGCGTTTGTTTGTAAATTAAATGTTGATCACTTCATCGAATGCACTGACAGCATCTCATTTTTCTTTTTCTTTCTCCGGAAGTAATTAATTAAAAAGCAGCTGTGGACATCCGTAGCATCTGGGCTCAAAGTCCCAAGAGGTAAATCTACAGGGTCAGCTTGGTCTCTGCCCCCAGGCAGGGGAAGAGGAACAGCCTAGAAAAATGATGTAGAATCACCACCCTACGTGACATGCGGTGAGGCACGGCTGACGCGTGGCCTCTGGTGGGGAGCAGGGAGCGCTGGCCAAGGGACTGGGTGCTTGCCTTGCCTTTCAGAGAGCGTTGCTCTACGATGCCCTCGCTGCTCCTAAGGCAGCCTAAGGTCCTTTAAAATCTGCAGAGGAAGGTGTCCCCCATCGCTCCGCATTATGCTCTCATACACGGCCACGACTCCACAGCTACGGCCTTCAAAGGTCCAGGATGCTTGAAATGATTTCTGCCCAGCGAGTGGGATCCGGGGACATAAAAGCAAACAGCAGCCTCTGCGTGGGCTGGCCCCGGGCACATCTCAGGTGACTCTGATCCTGGCTCACCCCAACGTCTCCGTGCTGCCCTCGCTAGCCCTTGTGCGGGGCTCTCCTCTTGCCCGAGGCCTCCCACGTCACTTTGGAGTGTGTGCATCATCCCACCCCCTCCTCCCCTCCCCACACGATGTTCACTTAGAGCCTGGATTCAGGAAAAGGGCCTGATGACCTCATTGACACCCGCAGAGCTACCAGGAGCACCCAGGGCCTCTGGCTTCGGGCACATACACGCGTTCTCCCTGAAGCACCACACTGTACAGCCCAGGAGGCATCAGTAGCATCTGAGCTGGGCGGCGGGAGAGGTCTTGACTTCGCAGATCCTTTTTTGGCTCCTTTGTTTTTCTAACGCCCCTGAAGTCACGCGGTGCAGGTATTTGCCCAGGTGTACACTGGATGTCTCCTCCTATACTCGGACAAGCAATCTGTCCCTGAGCCCCACTCCCCAGCCTTCTCCCGGACCCCTGGAGGGAATCTGCCTGCCTGGCATCCAACGTCCACAGGCTGGCCAGTCAGGACACCGGGAGCCAGGGCCAGCCTGTGCCGCGCCCAGCACAGGTGAGCACCAGAAAATACTCACCGGTTCCCACCTTCTCTTCAGAAGCTTGAGCCTTGTCTGGGGAATGGGCAGGATTACTATCCCAAGGCCAGCACGAGGGGACCTTTTTTCCTTTCAGCACTATATGTAATCTTGAAAGAAGATTTTTTTGGGGGGTTGCAGACTGTTGAAATGGGTCCTCAAGTGAGACCAGCACTTGGACTTGGACAAGCAGAGAATTCTGCAAGTGCCTCAGGAGAGCATCAGTACCCTCAGGTGAGCGCATGCGGGCGGCTTCATTATCCGGGTTTGAAAGGTGCCTCAGCACTTGGTGGGATGAGATACTAGTTGTATCGAAGTAATCAGGCTTCTTTGTTCGATTTCTTCAACAACAGCTCCCGCTGGAGTGTGCTTACAGACACGAAGAGGAGATGAAACCCTCCCAGGAACTTTCTGCAAGTATTCGAACTGGTTCTGAAGTAAGAATATTTCAAAGTATTTATACCTCATACTCCCAGAAAGAAACAGAAGAGCTCTAAATGAGTCACATTCCAAGGGTCAAATGCTATTTTGTGGGCCATCACCCAATTTTAATTAATCAGCTCAAGTTGCTGAACTGACATTTTTCAGAAGAGATGAGGGGCAGGGGAACGAGGCAGAGGACACGTTTGGATGGGCAACGGGTTTGAGTTGAGCAAAGACGCAGAATGTCATTTGTCAACCACTCAAGAGGCTACTGCTGGCTCTACCTTGTCACAAAATCTGACCCAGCCTGAGACTGGGCAGAGAAACCCAATTACCTCCCTGGGTTGGTGTGACAAGCATGAAGACCAGCCTGTACTCCTATCCAGCTCTCCATCCCCCCAAAAGAAAAAAGAATCCCTCCTTTAGGCCTGCCCATCCGAGATCCTTCAACGGCATCCGTCTGCTACATCGTTAATATCCGAGCAGTGGTGTACACAGTAGATTACAACAGTCAGGCCCCTGGATGAGTCAATGTTGGGCATTTTCCAGAGGAGTCAGGGCCACTCGGAGGTGTGGACTGTTAAATCAGGCGGGAAGAATCAGGCAGAGGGTCTGGGCTGAGGGCAGAGAGGCCACCCAGGATGTGGAGGCCAGTGGCTCATAAACGCCACGTATTGTTGAGGGCCGCTTCAAATCACGGTGGACACAAAGCCAATGACAAATTTTAGTTACAAAAGTGAAAAGAAGGAAAACACCAAACACTCCGCCAAAGGACTAATCCGTAGCCTAAAACCACTCTGGCGCTTACTGACATTGTGCAGAGGTTAGCGGTGCGAGGTTAGCGACCCTCTGCCCACCTGGTGGGCCAGGTGTCCCCGCTGCAGCCGCAGATCAGAAAAGACCCACGTGGACAAGTTGTTAGAAGTTGTTTGCTGAGCCTCATACCCCAGGTGTCTAAATCAGTGGGTTTGGATCAAGACCCTTGAGAATCTGCTTTTCTACCCGGTTCCCAAGAGTGGCGCTATGGCTGGCCGGGGACCACACTTTGAGAACCACTGCCTGGCTGCTCAGCACCGAGTGAGACCAGCGAGTCAGGTGGCTCTTCCTCCCTCCTGACTCCTGTATTTCTCAGAGAAAACGTGAGCGCCTACTGACTGCATTGCTTACGGTCTGGGCAGTGGGATTATGGTAAGCAACATCAGTATCCGAAAGCTTTCAAATTTCTACTCATGTTCCACAATAGAAAATAAACTTTCCATGACAACCTCCTAATTACATACATGCACAATCAGAATTAAGACTTCAGGAGACAGTATCTACTCACACTCCTGAGTATTCAGTTCATTTCAATTTTCCCTCTCCTACTCAATTACTCTGCTCTAACTTCCTTTTGAATGGAATTCTAGCAGTAATTGGAGGAGGGGAGTCAAGAAAACAAAAATATATATAAAAAAAAACAGACCTGTAGCTTTTACATTTTTTTAATATTTATTTCTGAGAGAGAGAGAGAGAGACAGTGTGTGAGTGGGGGAGGGCAGAGAGAGAGACACAGAATCCGAAGCAGGCCTGAACTGTGAGATGATGACCTGAGGCAAAGTCGGATGCTTAACCAAGTGAGCCACCCAGGCACCCCAGACTTGTGACTTTTAGATTCCAAAGGAAATTAGGGGCGCCTGGGTGGCTCAGTCAGTTAGGCGTCCGACTTCGGCTCAGGTCATGATCACACGGCTTGTGGGTTCGCGCCCCGCATCGGGCTCTGTGCTGACAGCTCAGAGCCTGGAGCCTGCTTTGGATTCTGTGTCTCCCTCTCTCTCTTCCCTTCTGCTTGTTCTCTGTCGTTCTCTGTCTCTCAAAAATAAATAAATGTTTAAAAAAATCTAGATTCCAAAGGAAATTAATATTTGAGAAGCATGCAACAACCATTGGTATTTTTATAAATTCCTGCTTTTCAAATTGATAGAGGCAATCCAATTCGAAATGCCACAGATGTGAAGGCAGAAATCATTTGTCAGAGTCATTTGAGAACGCTCAGCTAGCAGACTTAAAATAAAAAGGATTTCTCAGCGTTGGTAAACGACGCAGTCCAAAATTACACATACTATGTACGGCCACAGCTAATTTTTCTTTTTATCATGACGTGGCTCAGCGTCTGTGAAGACTGAACAGCCGTGGAGCCGGTGGCTGAGGCTGGCACCCCTTTCAGGGAGGAGCCGTCCACATCTGTCTCCATCCACATCTGTCACTGCCCATCACCTTGCCAGGAACCCTGGGAAACCACTGATCGGCTCCACTGTGCTAAACGGTTATTGATCGTGTCAGTTCCTGGCTCTCGATTGCTTCCACGGATCTCAGGAAACCTCATCCCTGGAGGCATCCCGTGCTCACCTAGGAAAGAAGGGTCTCCTGTGACAGAAGACGTGTTGGCAACACATGCCCTTGCATCACACAGAAAAGGGGCTCCAACAAGATAACAAAATCAGAAAGCCTTCCGTGCACATTCGGACTCCTTGTAAATTAACCTGTCCATCTCATCATGCAACTCAGCTCCGAAAGACAATTCTGACACAGCTTTAAGGCTTTGCAGGGAGTAAGTTCTATGAAGACTTAGGCAAAACTGAGTATCTTGATGATGAGAAGGTTACATCTCCCTTTCATGCTTCCCTTTGACTTTTTCCTACCTTTTAACTATGTTAGTAGATTCCGCCCCAGTCAATTCCTCAACCACACATTCAAGGTGATAAAAGATAACAACTGATAGAAGAACCTACTGATCTAAAAGATCCAATAAGGAGCTTCGCCCCGAGGCGTGACTTCTACCTGGTGGCACTAGAATCACCCAGGTGTGCTTGTACACCACCAGAGCGTGAACCCCACCCCAGACCCATTACATAAGTGTCTCTGTGGATGGGATCTGGCACCGGCAGTTTCAAAAGCTCTTTCCATCATTCTACTATGCATCCGAAGTTGAGAACCACTGCACTGTCAACGACGCATCCTCTGCCACCAGATGGGACATCTTCCAACAGAAACGCTAAGGGACAGACTCAGCCTGGGGCTGGGGAATGACTTCTCCCTTCAGGGAGGCTAAGGGAGAGACGCGTGGGGACAGGAGCAGGGACTCTTCCCTGGCATCCTCCAGTCCTGGTACATCTGCCAGGATGTACAGCCACTACTTCCTTGCACTTCGTCGGCCTCTTCCTAATACACGGTCAGGCACACAGGGTCTGCATGGCCCTCCCTCCGGGGACACACACTCGGAACCGGAGCTGCTGAGGTTTCCATTTTGCTCGGAGCCAGGCTCTGCTTCAGCCTGGAGCTCATGACATGGGGGCAGCCCCAGGTGCTGAAGGAGGGTCTACGAAATCCATCAGGAACGCAGTGGGACGCACGCTTGCCCCAGGCGACAGAGAAAATCTGTCCTCTCCCACTTGTAAGAGGGGCAGTGAATGTGCACGGCCAGGCCAGCTTAGCAAAGAGAGATTCTGAGCTGTGAATTCGGCTCAGTCGGTGAACTCCAAGCCTAAATGGGCCTTGCTCTGCTCCAATTTGACTTGAACCCTACAGTAATGTGTTCTCATTTAATCTGATCTCGGGGCACATGAAAAATGATTTATCTCCCCAGAAAGTATGACACAATAGAGTGGCCTCTCCGGGGTTCTTTGTTTCTTAGCTTTTTTTTTTTTTACATTTATTTTTTTGAGAGACAGAGACAGAGCACGAGTGGGTAAGAGGCAGAGAGAGGGAGACACAGAATCGAAAGCAGGCTCCAGGCTCTGTGCTGTCAGGGCGGAGCCCGACGCAGGCTTCGAACCCATGAACTGTGAGAACATGACCTGAGCCAAAGTCGGCTACTCAACCAACTGAGCCGCTCGGGTGCCCGTTTCTTAGCTTTGACCAAAGGTACGTGCAGATCGCTCCCTGCTCCACAAATTTTATATGCTCTGCCAGATCTGTGTGCCACGGTTCTGTTCTTTCAAATTGGTGTAGGTGCTATAGTTTATTTTTGTTTTGTTCCTGTTTTCCTTTGGCGGAGCCTGACTGTGTGGTTGGCACGTTCCGGGAACGCTCTGGTACTGGGCATGCCCTTTAACTCCATGTGGATCGACAGGACTCTGTGCTATAACTGATCCCTGAATGGTTTCCGGAAACAATGATTAAGTCGAGTTCTTTCTCGCAGCCTCCCGCTGTGCCAAATCAAGGGGCCACCAATTTAGTCCACGCGAACCAGATATTTGGGCGTGCAAAGCCAATGTAACCCACTGACGAATGTTCCTGTTTCTTTCCTGTGTGGCGATCACACAGGTAGACCCAGTGAGTGGCCTCTGAGTGAGGACAGCTCGCCAGGGTGAAAACATAACAAAAAGAAGCCTGTCCCGTGAGCTCCTTCGTCCTGCCAGGATGGGGGAAACGCAGCTGACCTTCCGCTGTGACCAAGCTCAGGGGAGCAGCAGGCGGCCCCACAGGGGGCGCCCCACCCACATCCTGCTTCTCCTGAATGTGCAGGCACAGCCCTCCTGGTGTCTGGCCGTCTTATATAGTATGGACCAAGCATTTCAGATCTGGCTTCTCTTGCGCTCCTAAATAAACTGGGTAACTCATGACCCTGGGCTGGCAGTCAGCGTCCAGGAGATGGGCTACACCTCTGTTTCCCAATTGGGCAGAAGTGGGCCCTGTGCCCTGAGTGTGTGTCTGCGTGTGTGCGCCTGTCCTTGTCTCGGGCAGTGAGAGGCTGAGAGGGCGTATGGGAGCATGAGTGTTGTGTGTAGGCTGAGCCTCTACTTATACCCTGGATCATTTCGTTTTCTTAAGGTCTAAGACCATCAACTTGGCTGAAAGTTTATACCTACAATTCATCTGATTATCTGTATTTATTGGTTATATTGATACTTACTGATCAGTCTTTAAGGTGTGAGAGTGACTCTGAAGCTGGGCTAGGTGCACGGGGAGTCCTCGGATGGCTCACTTCCCAGGCAAAGGGCTCAGGAGATGCAGCCCCAACTCCTGCTGCCTGCTCACCAGCTGTCATGGCAAAGTACTTGTGTTCTTAAAACAAGTTCATAACCGGGGCACGGTTATGATTTTGGCTCAGGTCACGATCCCAGGGTGCCGGGTGGAGCCCCACGTCAGGCTCCTTGCTGGGTATGGAGCCTGCTTGGGGTTCTCCCTCTCCCTCTGTGCCCCCATCCCTGCTCACATGCTTGTGCCAGCGCGCACTCTCTCTCTCTCTCTAACACACACACACACAGACAAGTGCATAACCTCAAAATAAATAACATTTATAAATATTAAAATCAGACAGATAAAAATGGTTCCAGAAAGGTACAAGAAAGCTACAACTTAAAATACGTCATATACAGATTTGATATAATAATTTGTAGGAACTCAATGGTAAAAATACATTAGCTAAAGAAATATGCTCAACCTTTAAATGAAGGCATTTACTAAAGTTAGCTAACATGCAGTTTTAGATTTTTTTATTTTTTTAATGTTTTATTTATTTTTTTTGGGGGGGGGTGCAGAGAGAGAGAGGGAGACACAGAATCCGAAGCAGGCTCCAGGCTCTGAGCTGTCAGCACAGAGCCTGACTCAGGATTCAAACCTAGGAGCTGTGAGATCGTGACCGGAACCGACCTGAATCAAAGTCAGATGCCCAACTGACTGAGCCACCCAGGTGCCCCAGCTAACATGCAGTTTTAAAAAATAGAGAGTTTTTTGTTTTTGTTTTTTAAATACAAACAAACAAGCAAGTCAATATATAGACTCCAGGGTGACAGGCACAGGCTGTCACGGGGGCACAGACAAGGACAGCTCCCCCAACCTCTCCCTTAAGACTTGCAAGCCTACCATTTAGAGAACCCGAGGCCCTCAATTTGGAGGCTTCCCCAGCGCCAGCGTTCATGCTTGTATCTCTTTATAAGTAAAGGGTTCAGTCATACAACCATTTGCTGCAGCCCCGATCTAGAAACCTATGGCTCCCATTTAATATTGAGTGGTTTCGTAACAAATGCATTTTTTCGTAATCTAAAACATGTTCCCAAGGCCCACACGGAGCCCAGAGAATCAGTTCACAGCCTCAACAGAGGCTCAAGAGAGTGCTTACCGTGGTCGGCTTCTAAACCCTGGCTCCACGGCAGAACACCTGGGGAGCTCAGAAAACCAGGGCTGCCGAGGGCCCCCTCTCCGGAACAACATGGAAGGAAAGACTTTTGCCTTGGTCTTCTGAAAGCTCCCTGGGTGACTCTAATGTGCAGCCGAGACTGACGACCACAGCCTTGGATCGGAGCCCCCAAACTTTAGGTACTCATGACCCACCCTGCATCTCCTATAAATGCGCAGCACTGACTGGTGCTGGGAGTGGGGGCCTGGGCTCTGATCTGCACTTCGAACGAGTTCCAGCTGACACTGGTATGTTGGCTAGTGGGTCACAGTGCGTGTATCCATCTGTGGCACCTCTGACCAGATGTCTCACCAGCATATGCCCTGGTGTAGGGGGAGAGTGAGGCCAGCCCAGGGCATACCTGTCCCTCCCTTCTGTAAGGAGGGAGGCCTCAGTATCTTCTTTGCATCAAATGCCAAATACCAGGTCACTTGGAAATGACTCCCATGTTCACCGGGTGCGAGTCCCGGTCAGGGAGCCCCCTCCTCAGGGTCCTGAGGGGTGCTGTCTGGCTTCTTCTCAAAACAAACCTCAGGCACTGTTTCGAGGTCTGTGCAGCCCACTGCTCTCAGATCGAAGCTAATCTGGGACTGGCTGTTGGTGTCAGCTCTTCCCAAAGGACCAAGCAAGGGTGATGCTGAGTGAGTTTGCACGCTTCTGAAAGTGTGCACGCTATCACATCGCCTCCCGTCACTCTTCTCTTTATCCTTCAGCTGCGCCCCGCCCATCACAGACCTAAGACTCTGCTCCCATGGACTCAATGGCTTCTGGATTACCACTGCCCCTACCGAACGCAGCACTCCAGATGCGGGATAATCATTCCAGGGTACAGCAAGGCGGGAAACCGTGGAGCAAAGGGCAGGAGCCCAAGAGAAGAACTGAGTGGGTTCAAAATCCGACTCTGCAACTGGCACCCTCTATAACGGGGCAAGCTACCAGATCCCCGTTCTATTTAGTTTCCTCATCAATTAAGCAGGCTAATAACAGACCTACTTTGTAGAATGTGTGCAGATTCCATGAGTCAATGCAGATAAGCGTATGTCCGAGGAGCACCCCCAAAATGGTCAATAAGTTGGCAGAAATTTAATAACAACTAATTGAGCAAGTATTAATTAATATTAGTTGATTGGAGGCAATGAAGCAAAAACAGCTATTTGTTGCATTGTCTGCAGCTGTGTCTCATTTGTGCACCCATTTGGTGCATGAGGTGAGCTAAGATCTCAGGTCTTTCTATTTGTTTCATGAGCACAGACTCTCTAGGTCTCTCTGCTCGGGGATTTCTCAAGTGGTTTTCTTTCTTTAAATCTGCATGAAAGATTGCATCTTGTTGAATTTTGATACCATCTCATGCACGTGTTACCATGCAGGCAAAGCAACATGACTTGACAGGCTTTATAATGTCCTCACAAAGGCAGGCACGACAAAACCTGCAAAGCACTTGCACCTCACCCTGACCTTCTTTCTGATCCAGCCATCCCAGGAACAGCGAGGAACAAACACACTTTGTCTGCTGTCTTCCAAGTGCATGGCGCTATTACTCTGCTGGTTATCATTATCAAAAGTAAAAATTAGATCCTGGGCCCCTTCGGTGGCTCAGTCGGTTAAGCAACCGACTCTTGATTTCAGCTCAGGTATTGATCCCAGGGTTGTGGGATCGAGCCCCACTCAGCTGGCTCTCTGGAGCCTGCTTGAGATTCTCTCTCTGCCCCTCCCCTGCTGGCACACATGCACTCTCTCTCTCTCTCTCTCAAAAATAAACCTAAATAGGGGTGTCTGGGTGGCTTAGTCGGTTAAGCGTTCGACTTCAGTTCATGTCATGATCTCACAGTTCGTGGGTTTGAGCCCCGCGTCCGGCTCTGTGCTGACAGCTCAGAGCCTAGAGCCTGCTTCGGATTCTGTGTCTCCCTCTCTCTCTGCCCTCCCCCCTGCTCACACACACTCTCTCTCTCAGAAATAAATAAAACATTTAAAACATTTTAAAAATAAACCTAAATACATACATAAATGTATAAATATTAGATCCTACAATGGCAATTGTCATCCTAGCAGATAACTCTGTGCAAGAGACACAAAGAAAGGTTCTCAGTGAGCCACTGGCCCATGGAGCCCAGCGTCTCATACAAACAGACTTTCCTATCACGCACAGGAAAACTACCATGCACAACAGAAGGCAGTCCAGCCCAGGCCATCAGTGATGAATTCCCGGCAGGGCAGATGATAATTATACTGCTCCCTCACTTCCTGGCTGTGATTCTCAAGCCTCATACTAACTAGTTGTTTATGTCATGTAATTAAATTTTTCTGGAATACGGCCATAAATCACCACGCTGGTCACTTAGACAAGACTCACTGTTCTGCCAGCTAATATTAAACAAGGCAAGCATTGTCTATGATGCTTTCAGCTTCTTCATACAGAGCTGCACCGACTGGCAGGGCATGTACAGACTGACTGGGAAATGCCAAACCGAGGTGATTTCAGAGATTGTAATACATCGTGTGACCTATTCTATTCAAACCCATCCTAGGTTGGTTCTCCGTTCTCATGAATCAGTTTCTACATGATTATCTTGTCCCGGTTTGGAACGGACTGGACTCAGAAACAGGACTATGCCTGGGCCTGAATCTGGTGCTATGAAAAGAAGAAACTAAGGGAAGTCATTTAAGACTTTGGATCAAAGTGCAGAGACTTGAGACATGAAGGGGACTTGGAACTTGGGGTCCAGAGATGGCCCTACTTCCCCTAGAACCCCATGGACAAGAGCCCCGGGAAAGCTCCCTACATAGAGTGTTATCCGGGGCACCCAGGTAATATTTCAAAAATAGGTAAAGTGAACATGATACACTGTTCCACTGTTCTAATGGCTAAATGACAGCTTGCGAGCAGACCCAAGCCAGCTTCAATTCTCAAAGACACAAGAAAGAGAAGATCATTACTGGCCAAGTCCAATGCAGAAAGTGTCTGATACCTTCAACTTACACTGGAAGTCAAGCCACATTCAGAAAAAAGTTGTCCCCTGCATGCAGCCTTTCTACAGCCAGTTGTCCCATAATTGCCACCTGCCCAAGGATGATGCTTCCGTCTTCTCTGCGCCTTCTGGCTGCTTTGGAATGTTCTAGGTTGAAGGTTTCCTTGATTAACCAAAATATTCAGCAGCCAGCCATAGGGCTTGAATGCCTATTGATCTGAGTTGCACTGGATGTACTCATTTGTCACGGTTGGGAAGGCAGGCTCTGGGGATGGGTTTCCTTGGGTGAGATTCAGGCTCTACCACTTACTAGCCACTAGTTATCATCTCTGGGTTTACCCTTTTGTAAAACCATTTCTAAAAACAGGCGCTCACTAAATGTTACCTGCCATTATTAGGATCAATAACCCGAGTAGTTGGGTCTATGTATGAAAACATTGTGTCGATTTCAAGAAATATTCCATGGTTGTAAGAATGGAAGGTGTTAAGTGTGCAGGTAATTAAGGCCCTTGGTAATTAATTCCATGCAGGAGAAGGTATCATTTGTTCTATGTTTATGTATGATTCTGAGTGTATAACAATTATTTGGCGCCACCATTCTTTGTGAAGTTTCTTTGAATTTATCCCAGCCTGCCTTCTATAATCCCCTGGGTTTGGAGAAGTGCCTGATATCCTTTATCCCACCGAGTTCTGTTCTTACCTATATATTAGTACTTCACGTATTTATTTGTTTATTCATGAATTCATTCATACCCTCAACAAATAGTTCGGAAGGCTTACTATGCCAGGCATTGTGAAAGGTGCCTGGCATAATTCAGTGGAACGAAGGAACAGAGAAAGACAAGACCAGCGCTTTAGGAGATGGGGGGCTAGTGAGGGGAGAAGGTGGACAACAGACTCCATGTCAGAGGCAGTGAGGCAAGACAGAGGGTCCTAGAGTTGGGGGGAGGAGGAGGAAGGCACAGTAGTGATCCTGGTCAGGCAGGGCTCCTAGCGAAGCAATATTCAAGTGCGTACACACACGTGCACAGACACGGCATTAATGGTTTACAAACTGAGACGGTTACAAAGGTAGGCACAATAAAGGGTAAAAGTCACTGAAAATTTGATCCAGTCCTAAGAACTGTGACAGGTCTGCAGAATCCACGAGGCGCGGCAAGATCCTGATCGCCCATGGGCTACCTCGCCCTTCATGACGCTGGCCCAGGATGCGGGAGCTGCCAAGTCAGCCAGGCTGCACACCTCGCACTATCAGTAGAGTTGAGCTGATCAGCAAACACTTACTGTTTGTAGAAAAGAAAGTTAAGGGAAAAGAGGTATCNGCGGGAGCCGCCAAGTCAGCCAGGCTGCACACCTCGCACTATCAGTAGAGTTGAGCTGATCAGCAAACACTTAACTGTTTGTAGAAAAGAAAGTTAAGGGAAAAGAGGTATTGAGGTCCAGACTGGTTACCATAAAATAAAAAAGTCAAAGCCTACAACTATTATTGAATTGTTCAGTAGAAGCCTATGTCTGAGAGACAACACTGCCATTACTAAGGAGCAGCAAGGAGCCCTGGAGATAAACGTGTCTTTTCTAAAGCTACGTTGGTGGGGTGCCGGGGTGGCTCAGTCAGTTAAGCGTCCGACTTCAGCTCACATCATGATCTCACGGTTCGTGGGTTCGAGCCCCGCATAGGGCTCTGTACTGACAGCTCAGGGCCTGAAGCCTGTTTCAGATTCTGTATCTCCCTCTCTCTCTGATCCTCCCCTGCTCACACTGCCTCTCTCTCTTTCTCATAAATAAATAAATCATTAAAAATAAATAAATAAATAAAACTAAAGCCTCATTGGTAACTCCATCCCTCCTACCAGTCCTTAGGAATGGAACACTTTCAAATCAGGTCATGAAAATCTAAGAGTCCACTGCAATGAGTTGCCCCAAACCTGAATGCATTACAGAGAAAAGGAGTTTATTTTCTGCCATTTTCAAGAGAGGATATAAAAAGGCAACATTTATTGACCTTACCAAGGCCTTTGATGCAATTAACAGCAATTTGGCTAGAATAAAACTGCATGCAATTGACCTTACTTCATTAGTTTGAAAATTATTTTACAAATGGAGAGCAAAGTGCTGCAATTTAACAGATGAACTACGATAGCTGATTAAATGAATCTTATTTCAATTCCGACAAACCCGGACTACTTTCTAAAGATAACGCATTAATGAAAGACGCCCTGTACATGTTTGGTGTAAGATCAAGGAGAACTAATGTGGCTTTTAAATTTTAATTTTAGATGAATTTCTTTCTTTTACTTTAACCTCTTGCTTTACGTATTAAGGTCAGATACTTGGCATTCATTGTTCTTTTAAAATATACAACGAGGATGATAAGATGCAGTATGGAATGCTTTCATTTTAACAATGATTTTTCCATTAAATAATAGGTTTGAGGGAAACTTTTGCCCAATAAACTTTTGTTTTTTAACTCTTAAAATGCAATATGCTAATGTCGTTGCATCAAACTTCAACAAAATTTGAGAATCAACTTCCACTGTTTTTATTCTGTTTCTGAATTATTTGTATTCTTTATTTTATGCACCCTGAATTTTACATTAATTCAACCAAAATGGCCTTCAGCAAGACGTGATGTGGTGCAAAAGCACGTGCAGCTACGTGTGCTTATCTTATTAAGACAAGGGTATTTTCCACACCCAAAAAANAGAGGGGGGAAATGGTGGGGGAAAGGGAGGGAGGCAAACCATGAGAGACTCTTGAATGCTGAGAACAAACTGAGGGCTGATGGGTGTGAGGAGAAAGGGGGGAGATGGGCATGGAGGAGGTCACTTGTGGGGATGAGCACAGGGTGTTATATGGAAACCAACTTGACAATAAACTATTTGTAAAAAATAAAATAAAAAATAATTAAAAAAAAGACAAGGGTATTCTTCTGTTTTAGAAGCTGGAATGGACAACAGGACGGAGAAGCCCATGGGACTTAGTTACACTTCACATCTCAGATTTAGCTGGGATGGTCTGACCATTGAACGAAGTGGTCTCCTGAGTTCTCATTTGTAAAGTAACCAGGAAAGACTCACGTTCCTTACAAAAGCCATCACCAGCCAACAAATCAACAAGTAGTTACACATTTTGTCTGTCACTAAATGGCTAAGTGCCATAAGGATAAGGAAGCAAATTCAAACTGTCCTCTACCATAAGGAAAGGTAAAAATCACAAAACCATATAAAACATTAAGTTTTAAATTCAAACAAAATGCAAAGTCAGTATAAAATTAGTCTTAATTGTATTTCCATTTTGCTAATATGAACAAATAGAAAGTGAACAGAATAGATGTAAAATGGAAAAAAAATTAAAAAACCAAAAGAAAAGAATAAAAGCATGTATATTAGCATCATGGCCCCCAAATGCTTGGGAATCAACCTCACAAAAATACGTAAGTTCTCTACACAGAAAACTTTGAAATGTTACTCAGAGAAATTCAAGAGATCAATAAATGGAGAGGTATATCACATTCATGAATAGGAAAATTGTATTTCATCTTTTACTTAAAAAATGTTCTTAATGTTTTATTTATTGTTGAGAGAGATACAGTGTCAGTGGGGGAGGTGCAGAGAGAGAGGGAGACATAGAATCTGAAGCAGGCTCCAGGCTCTGAGCTATTAGCACAGATCCAGACGCTGGTCTCGAACTCATGAGCTCTGAGATCATGACTTGAACCAAAGTCGGATGCTTAACTGAGACACTCAGGTGCCCCAGATTGGAAATTTTTATATTATAAGTATGTAAGTTCTCATAACTTTCATCTTCTGTAGATATATTGCATCCTCAACCCCAAATCTCAACCGTGGTGTGTGTATGTACACTGTGCATAACTTGGCACGTTGATTCTAAAATGTGTATGAAAATGTAAAGGGTGAAGGATAATAAATAAAACCTTGGAGATGATATCTGTGGCACTTAAACTATTAGTTAATAAGACTTATTCTGATGGCACAAAAACAGACACATAGACCAATGGAATAGAATAGAAAACTCAAAATTGGACCCACAAATGTATGGCCAACTCATCTTTGACAAAGTGGGAAAGAGTATCCAGTGGAAAAAAGACAGCCTCTTTAACAGATGGTGCTGGGAGAACTGGACAGCAACATGCAAAAGAATGAAAGCAGATCATTTTCTCACACTGTACACAAAAATAAAGTCAAAATGGATAAAGGACCTGAATGTGAGACAGGAAACCATCAAAACCCTAGAGGACAAAGCAGGAAACAACCTCCTTGACCTTGACTTCAGCAATTTCTTACTTGACACATCCCCAAAGGCAAGGGAATCAAGAGCAAAAATGAACTATGGGGACCTCATCAAGATTAAAAGCTTCTGCACAGCCAAGGAAACAACCCAGAAAACTAATAGGCAACCAACGGAATGGGAAAAGATAGTTGCAAATGACAGATCAGATAAAGGGCTAGTATCCAAAATCTATAAGAAACTCATCAAACTCCACACCTGAAAAANATGCTGAGAAACAAACTGAGGGCTGATGGGGGTGGGGGGGAGGGGAGGGGGTGTGATGGGCACGGAGGAGGGCACTTGTGGGGATGAGCACTGGGTGTTATATGGAAACCAATTTGATGGTAAACTATTTAAGAAAAACATAAGACTTATTCTGAAAGTGTAGTAATTTAAACAGTACGATTTCAGCCTAAGGACAGACAAACAGACGAGTGGACCCAATAGTTCAGATGAAGATCCGCGTGTCTCCTAACCTGCAGTAAGGGCACCATAGTGCTGGTGCGGGGCAGTGATGGTGTTTTCACGACCCGGTCTGGAATAACGCAGCCTCCACACAGAAATACAGGAACCATGACCCCTACCTCACGCCACACTCAAGAGTACATTCCGGATCCCTCACAGACCTCGGTGTGGGAGGTACTATATTAAAGCTCCTAGACAATAACCAAGAGAAATAGTTTCATGACCTTGAACAAAGCAAATACTTCATCAAACAAGAACAGAAGGAAAACACTCCACAAAACGCAGATTTACAAATCGGACTTCATCAAAATTTTAAAATTCTGTTCTTCAAAAGACACTTGTGAAAACACTGTGAGAAGGCAGGCTATGAAGACGGGAGGAAATCTGGAGTCACACGGCTTATGACGTGAATGTATAAACGACTTTTACAAATGAGCAAGTGGGAGGGAGCGTCAGACGACCCAGTGCAATAAACATCGGCAAAAAATGTCTATAAGCACCTAGGAAAGAAGGAATCCCAAAGCGCCTACAGGTACATGAAGAGGGGCTGGGGCACATTAGCCGTGACAGAAACGGAAGTGAAAATGACAACAAGGTCCCATCACACATGCACCCGAACGTCAAAAACAACCACAATCACAGGGCGACGTGGCCTGACCCATGCCAAGCACTGGTGAGGAGGGGATGTGTGAGGAAAGTGGTGTTTCCCGCACTGCTATTGGGAGTATAACATGGAATGAGTACTTTGAAAGTCTCTGGAGGCTTTGTACCCAGAGCTTGCAAACCTCAGCATAAATGCATGTGTGTGTGCACTGAAATAACCTCCAAGGACGTTCACAGAGGAACCCGACCTGGACACGACGGGAACATCCACCAGCAGAACGTCCATCGGCGAAGAAGAAACAAACGAGGCTGTGTTCAGACAGCGAAGCACTGGGGCGCCTGGGTGGCTCAGTCGGTTAAGCATCCGACTTCGGCTCAGGTCATGATCTCACGGTTCGTGGGTTCGAGCCCCGCATCAGGCTCTGTGCTGACAGCTCGGAGCCTGGAGCTGCTTCGGATTCTGTGTCTCCCTCTGTCTCTGACCCTCCCCTGCTCATGCTGCCTCTCTCTCAGAAATAAATAAAACATTAAAAAAAAAAAAAAGACAGTGAAGCACTTTGCAGAAATGCAAGCGTGGGCTACTGGCACGTGGAACAGGGCTCTCTCCGGCCTGGCTTTGAGCAAATGAAATTTGACACAAAGATTATGTATCTCGTGATTTCATTTATATAAAGTTCAAAGTGAGCCAAACCAAATGGATGGTGAAAGATGTCAGAACGGTGATTGCTTTCGGGAGAAGAGGTGCGTGGTGTGGGCCTGGTTAGGAAAAGCCAGAGGGCAGAGCTGGAAGGGGTGAGGGAGGAAGAGGCGCGGCGGGGAGGTGGGCAGAGGGCTCCGCGCTGGTGCAGCGGGCAGGCGGGACGCTGAGCGGGGCTCCCGGGGCGCTGGAGTAAAAGGCCGGGTGCGCAGAAAACACCTAGGGGTGCCTGTCACGTGACACACCAGGACATGTTGCCCATTACTGGACGGGCCCCCATGGAAACGACAAGGAGAGGGGCTGGGCAGACGTCTTCTTGGGTGCACCAAGGCTGTCAGCCCCTGGACTGGCAAGGCCGTGCAGGGGCGGGGCTCGCTCGAACAGCCACGGAGGTGGCGTCCACGCTGTGCATGTGGCACCGTTTACTTCCTCATGTTTTACTGATTCCACGGAGCCAGGCCCGGTGCGTGGAGACACACGGGCCCTGGCCCACTTATTGCTTTGAGTCCCCTGCACTCCCCACAGTGCTGCACCCACGTCTAAGGCTTAATAAATCCATGATGAGGGGAATAATCCCCCTCTGCCCCGTGGGCCACCCTGGAAATTCCGCTCGGGCACCAAAGGACACAAGAAGGTGGGCAGCGCACTGAACAATGAACCTTCTCTTCTCAGAACGGGATTTTCTTTGCAAAGGACTTGCAACAATAGCGTATTACGTTTGTTCTGGGAACCGGAGATTTGCCTGTCATTTCCACATAAAGCTCACAGCCCTCCAGCTTAATTTTAACTGCAGGCTCCCTGCCCCTAAATCAGCGTTAGTGCCACCACTGTCTTCTGTTTGCAGGAGGCCTATTGTCCGTGTGCGGCACGGAAGCATCTTTCATTTGGCCGCTGTTCAATTTGAAGAGGTTACAAGTCCGGTGCGCTCCGTCTTGTCCATTAAAGACCCTGTAATCAGACCCGGGTTTGTTGATCAAAAGGCCTGTCCGTCCGCCAGAAGAAACACACAGGAAAGAAACGCCAGGCTCCCCCCACCATCACTCAGCTGTCACGGAGAATTCCCTGATCAGATTAGAATAATGGGCCGGCTCCTTGATGCCAGAGATAAACTCATGTGTTCATCCCCTCGTATGCCTTTCTGTTTCCCACAGGGTCATTATTCCGGCTCTTGATACACTGGGCACATCCACGTGCACACAGGCGCAGCTCTCCGTCTGCATCAATCATGAAATTCAGTGGAAGTCCTAGGCGAAGTCTTGTTACAAGGAAATAGACGCAGTTTAACCGGGAGGAAAAAAGAAACCGCCCTAAAATGTCCACTGAATACACTGGAAGACACATCCCGGCGTTTCCTCGAACGGTACTTCTCTAAATCACCTCGGGGTGCTGTTAGAACGCAGATCCTGGCTCAGCAGGTTGGGTGGGGGTGGGGAGCTGAGATTCTGTCTGTTTGAAGGCTGCTGGGGTGGCCGGTCCAGGGACAGGGTCACAGGGAGCACAATGCCCGATGCGGGGCTTGAACCCAAGAGCCACAAGATCACGACCTGAGCTGAAGTCGGCTGCCCAACTGACTGAGCCCCCCAGGTGCCTATCACAGCTTTTATTTCTAAAGAGGAAATTAGTGGCTGCAGGAAGGAGGCTGGTCAGCCTTCTGGTTCTTGAAACAAAGACAAATAAACAAAAGCACTTCTTACTGTTCAGCCCCTAAATCAGCCCTCAGGCACCCAAATCGGAGGCGGAGGACGGCCATTCTCTCCGTCTGATTCTCGCCCACTTGGTTCTGGAGGGTCAGGCCGGGGACGCGGCTCTCGGGGCGGAGGCCGGAGCTGTGGACAGGGCTGCCCAGAGCTCCAGCGCGGACCCTCCCAACCCCGCGTCCCCAGGCGCAGCCTGGAGGGCCCCAGACGGGGGCTCCCCGCCGAAGCCCAGCCCTGTTCTCGGGACACACGGCACCCAGCTGTGGACCCGGTGGCTAAGCAAACCCAGCCTCTGCAGTCACAACCGGGTTCAGATCCCCAGGCTACCGCCTAACGTCCGTGTGGGCACACGCCCCTTCCTGTTTAGATCCCGCGGAGGCTGCTCGTGAAAATTCCCACCCAGCGGCTAATAAACAGGACTGAGCCGGAGGCCCAGAGCGGGCTGCCAGAGCCCCACCTCCCTGCGGGAAGGCTTGCTACTAACTTTAATTCTCCATCTGCACGTGCAGCATCAGAGTCTGGAGGCTGATATCCCCAGTCCTCAGGAAAGGAGGTGAGGGAAGGGGTGAGGGAAGGGAATGAGCGAAGGAGGTGAGGAAAGGGGTGAGGGAAGGGGGTAAGGGAAGGAAGTGAATGAAGGAGGTGACGGAAGAGGGTGAGGGAATGGTGTAAAGGAGGGAGATGAGGAAAGGGGTGAAAGAGGCAGGAGTGGGGAGCAGGGGAGGAAAGGGGTGAGGGGAGGCGGCGTGGGGAGCAGGTGTGGGAAGGGAAGGGAGGGGTGACCGGGAGTATGAGGTCCCGCCTCCTGCCTCAGCTACTCCATCCCAGTGCAGCCAGGAGGCTACGGCTGAGCCCCTGCTCAGGCCTGGGGCCCCGAACCGCAGGGCGCTGACCCCAGCCCACCCGTGTCCCCGGGGAAGCCTGCGGTCTGTACCCCGGAGCCGAGGCTGGTGGTCCCATCAAGGGGGCATCTACCCGACTCCCCGCCAGGCCTGCCTGGCCTCCTGCGGGCCACGATGGTGTCTCCACGCGGCGACCTCAGCACCACAGTTCATGCAAAGTCTTGAACACCTGCTTGCGGAGGGGACCCGAACGCAGCTCTTGCCAGTTCCCCGACTCACGGGGCTGTGCATGTACAAGGTCCATAAAAAAGCCTTAAGCCTTATTATTGTTATACCCAACGTAGAGAACAAACGGCCAACATTCTAATTCCGACCTTGGCCAAGACACATGTTTTTCAGCTCTTGAGCTCTGAGAGGGAGGACGCCTTGCAGAGGGCTCTGGGAGCCTCAGGGCCATATAAGGCATCACTCAGACGAGCACGCCGACTCAGGGGTCCAGCTGGAAGTCACACATGCTGAACATATTACGAGCGGTTTATTATTTCCTAAAAAACGTATCTTCCACATCCATCTTCTGAGACAGCCCATAACCACAATCCCGCGTGCACCGTGGCGCTGACCACCCGCAGCTCGGCATACCAAGCCCATATTAAGGCAACCGCGTCTGTGAATTGAGCACTTGCGGGCTGGACTGGAAACGTCAGCATCTACTTGAGGTCACAGTCGCCCTCCCCTGGTTGGCTCGGTCTCAGGGCACGTGTCCCAAGAGGCTTCCACTGACCTTCTGTGAGGCTGCGCCTTCCCTCCTCTCCCAGCTCAGAAGACGGTAATTAACCAGGCGTGCTCTTGTGTACTGGGCTGAGTACCTGAATCAACACACGCGTCACACACACCGTCCCCTAACTGTGGCTCGCTAGACAATGCCTTTTTTCTACAGCGCTGGGAATGTATGGCGGAGAGCGGGTGACCTGCACGGTCAATGGCATCGTAGGAAAGAACCGCATCTGTTAACTTATTAGAACCCCTTTAACTTGGGTGACCTCGGCGCCATCCAGTCGAGGGGTGAAATAAGCCAAAAGAAGACAGGACACGTGGGCAGGCTCACTGCCGGTGGAGAGGCGTGGGCAGCAGGCAAAGGGGTGCTTCAGAAGCGGCTACAGATGCTTTACCTCATCATTAAAGATACTGTCCCTTACTATCCCTGCCCCGCGAGTTTTAGAAATGCTGTCAGAAGTCATTATTTTGGAGGGCTTCCTATTATTCCAGATGATTCTGCAAAGGAAGAAATAAAGCGATCGGGCTCACCTGTCTTCGCGGGCTGAAGGCGGTCTATGTGTCTCTTTCATCTGCTACAACCCGTGAGTCTTAAGATCTATTTTATTTGCTTTGGGTTTGTTTCAGTGACCCCACCCTTTAAATAATTGGCTATTTCACGGCTTACATTCTACTCGAATCGTGCAGGATTTTGGGGGAGAATGAAAAATAATATTGAAACCTCAGGCCTGTGAAGCCGAGCTTCAGACTTAATTAAAACTTTCAATTCTTCACGGACTTTGATTAAAACCTGCAATGCCTTTTAAAAATAGTATTTTAGTCCAATTACGTATACCCGTATCACCGAACTATCGGTCGGTCTGTCGTTTTAAGTAAGGAAAACCTCCCTGTTTCAAGAATAGCATTCTATGCCTTTCAGGTCACTTAATATAGGCGTCTTACTTTTGGCATCTCACAAGGGAAGAGGATTTGAGTATACCCCATATGCCGCCTTCCGGGAGGAGGCGGAGGCATCAGAACATGTGGGTGAGGACTGGGGGGACAGGGTGTTCTAGACGCTCCTCTGCCTTCCGCTGTGTTTACTGCTAGTTCTCCAAGCCCCGGGAAGGCAGCACCTCTACGGGGCCCTAACCAACAGCTGGTAACTGAAAGGCTTTCAAAGGAGCCACCGAGTCCATCCCAAACCATCTGCCTCAGGGGGCTTGGTTTATTCATGAATCTTGTTGCCAGGATTGTTCGCAGGGGTGGCTCCCTTGGCGCCTCTCACAGAGGATTAAACGATGCTCCCGGGGAAAAGAAAACTACTTAGTCATGAACACCCCATCGCTGTGTTACCAGGCTCTCTCCTCTGTTAGGCTCTTCATCCGCGAACACCTGTTACCATTGTTAGTAAAATACCCATTCTCCGCATGTTGTTCTCAGTTTGGCAACATTTGAATGGGACAAAATAAAAATGGTAATTTATTTCTAGCAATGTTCATGTGGAAGAGACGGGCATATTTATGTGTATACAGACTAAACACCAAAACACTAATTAAGTAAACTTAGTTTTCCCTCTAATCAGACTTCCAGGTAATTAGCTGTCAGCTAAGATAAATTACAGTTTATTCCATTTTTATATCATGCTTTGGTCAAATAAAGATTATGCTTTAATGGCCAGATTTAGTTGCTAATTTTTCATGCATATGAAAGGATTTGTAAATACGAGCACTGAAATCTTCTAATGTTCTGAAAACGAATTTCCGCCTGAAACATCGCTCTTTCAACAAACAGTTGTATCCAAGGCTAGGGATTCTCTGTCTGGCCCTTCTCATTTAATACACAACCACTCAGATTCCTGACACCCCGGAACAAAAGTTGACAGCCTGTGAAAGCGTACTCAACCCAGGCCAAGACCGGAAACACCATACTAGCCTCAGAGCACATCCTCTGAGCTCCGGCTTAAACAAGAGAAATGATTCAAATGCACTGCGTTTGGTCAAAGGTAACGCTCTGACATTGAGTAACATCAGCAGGCCAGTCTGTGTGGTATGGATAAAAGTGATCCTGTGATAGATGGTCCTCACTGACATCAGTTATCAGAGGCAATATTTAAGGTGCCATGGCTGAAGTGTATCCCTGAAGACTATCTGTTGTTTTGCATCAAAATAAATGACCCCTGAGGCAAGGTGATGCATTTAGAGCCCTAACAGTGACTTGCCAGCAAAGCTGGGCGTGAACTCGGGGCTCTGAGTGATAATTAATGACGCGGTGGCTTGGTTGTAATGCTTTTCAGGGTCCCTCAGGACACAGGACATTTCTACTCAGAAGTGTGAGGGAAGAAATACCTGCAAGTAGATACGAGATGTTGGGGAGTCCTCTGTTTTGTCTCCACCCATGTGTGAAGCCCCAAGTGGTCTTTCCTGTATCCTGAGAATCTGAGCCACTCTTGGGGAAAGAGCGAGGCATGCTTCATTGGCAGTCATTCTCACCCTTGGGAAACGCAGAGGGAGTTGGTAAACTGGAAAGGCATATGGAAGTCCGATTCTCAACTGCGGTGAATTTTCCAGGGCATCGGGAAGGGGAGAGGAAGGCTTCGTACCTCTCTGAGGAGATAACTTGGTGAGACTACAATGTATAAGAGCAGCCCTCCCCATTCTCAAAGCATTTTTGTCTCAATTAAAAAGTATGTCTCTTGCAACCCACAGAAATTCCTTCCGACACTAAGAAGGTACTCTGCATGAGAAGAAATAATGGACAGAGACTTGCTCTAGCGATCAGAACGTCTTTCCTCCCTCAGCAGTTTGGAAACAGAAGGAAAAGGAAGCAGGGTCAGGACCCACGGACCCCCTGACTGACGAGGGGCTCGTCAAGGAGCTTGGCTGGCGGAGGCTCCCGGAGATGCAAATTGTGGAGCCCACACGGGAAGGCAAGCGCAGCGGGGTTCCACGGGGCAGAGGTAGGAAGAGCTAATCCCAAGCAGTTTGGGAAATGGCGATAACTCTCAGGAAGGGGAACACGCTTGGAAGAAGCAGACCCACCTGCATCGGTGCAACGCTAGGGGCATAATCCCGAACGCACCAGGGATGTCCGGCAAGTGGCTGCTTTGTAAGATTTCTCCTTTGTTTCCTTAGATGCCAGGTAGTAAGCACTTGAAACATATTCTCTTATTTAGCCCCCACGATAACCCTTTGAGGTTATTATCCATCACTACATATGAGAAAAAGGAGATGCCAAGATGTCCGTGTGAGGTCGGGCACTCCTGCGCCACGAAGCTGGGGTCTGATCTGCGTCTTACCCGAATACCACACTAGGGCAGCTGGGAGCCGTACTCGGGGTAAGCCTTACCACTCACAGGGCATTACCCAGGCCGCTTACAAACCCGTGCATCGCTGAGAGGCAGTAGCTGATAGGTCGGAGGGAGCACACTGGGCGTGCTGGAGAACAGACCATCAGCAGTGCGGGAAGTCACCTTAATATAAACGACTGGGGTTCAGGGAGAAGGGAGCATGGGACCTAGTCCAGAGCCACGTCCCTCCTATCTGCTTTCCATCGGTCTTATCTCCTCCAGGGATGTCATGATTCTTTTAAAAGGATATTAGAAAAGGGAAGCACAGCCACTTATTTACCAAACCCTTCCCTGCAGGGGACAGGTCCACTGACACGCGAGGTAACGACCCTACACATACCTGGTGTGGCTTTAGACTTGAAACCGAGTTAGAGGGCTGGCTGAGGCTCGCAGCGTCTAGGTGCCAGGGAAGGAAGCCGGCTGTGCACTTCTGAAGGTGCCGTGAGATGAGACACGTGTGCTTCGAGGCATCAGCCTGTTTGGCACTCGGATCCACTATTTACTAGCTACGCATCCTGGGGAATTTGCACGCTGAGCCCAGGTTTCCTCACCGGTACTGTGGCACGCCACCAAGTGCACGGCGCTCTCGTGATCCCGCCCCATGACGCACAAGGTCATGCTCTCAGGCGAGAGGAAGTCTTAGTTCCCTTCCACTTCTCAGGGCACTCAAACCTGCACCATTTTAGCCCTTTACGTTCCTTTCACTCCAATGCCAACTGACCTTGGCTGAACAATCCAGGAGGGCCTCATCACACATCACACATCAACACTGGCCACTGGGTGCCCTTTGCTCCATCTTAGTTACTTTTTCTTTAAAATTTTTTATGTTTATTTATTTTTGAGAGAGACAGACAGAGTGCGAGCTGNGAAGCATCCAGGGAAGAATCAAGGTCTCACGTGTGCACTTTGCTTGGCAGGCATTGAGAAGACGAGAAGTAAATCATGATCTGGGGTCGGTGATTTCTCTCCGTACCACTTTCCTCCGGCGTTTTTCATCAGATCTTTGAAGAGAGAGTTTTAGAAAGGCACCTACAATTGCGGGTTTCTCTGCTAAAACCTGAATGAATGGAGTACTCAGTGACTCACTCCCCTGGGTCCTCTGTCACTACCTCCTCCATCTGGCCCAGTCACTGAACACGAAACGGAGTCAGAGCCAGACAGCTTCCCCCCCGAGCTGACGCTGGCATCCGGCTGCAAAGCAAAACGTGTGTAAAGACTCACATCCACCTTGTAACACCCTCACCGTTTAACCCCGTTATTTCAAAATGCTATTTAACATATTTTTGCTGTTTCCTAAATACCCAAGGGCGGAGAGAGGGATTTATTAAAATTTAAATGGAATAATATTTAAGTGTGTTTTATTACTAGGAGTAAAAGAGCTTAAAAAAATTGTGTCTATGCTAACCACCATGAATTCATTTAGGAGAGAATGCATTCTATAGGTTTCTATAACAAGAAATTGAAAGAAGTCCAAATATTGTAAGGGAAGTGCTGATTGAACATTCTAAGTGTGTACCCTCAGCTACCAAGGGCCACTTTCTGCAGTGGATGCAGGCTGTGTGCCAGCTTTCAGGCCCGCGCCCGCCACTTCCTACCTAGGAGACCAAAAGCAAGACCACTAACTGCCCGAGCTTTGCTTTCCTCAGTGGGAAAGTGTGTGTACTAACAGGGACGGAGACGACTGTTTTCTTAATTAAGATACTGCCTGTCAAACACTTTGTGAACTTACTGGCACCTCCCATGCGATAAAGCAATGTCACTGATGCACCCAAACCTCTATTCTCAATACCTGGAAAATTAAGGGAAATATTATTTAAAAAAGAGTTTCTATTTATTTTTTAATGTTTTATTTATTTTTGAGAGAGACAGAGAGACAGAGCATGAGTGGAGAAGGGGCAGAGAGAGAGGGAGACACAGAATCTGAAGCAGGCTCCAGGTTCTGAGCTGTCAGCACAGAGCCCGACACGGGGCTCGAACTCATGGACCGTGAGATCATGACCTAATTTTAAACCCAGAGATCATCTGGGAGCAGTTTGGATCTCAACTTGTTACAAAGACAAGGAAATATGTCACAGTAAAATCACTTGGGTAAATTATTCGGCATAGCTGGTGAACAGGAAACCTGAACGAAGGTCAAGAGAATTAAGGACATTTGTGCCAGATAGCTGGAAAAAGGACAGAACTGCACAGACCCAGGCGGGTCTTTGGGGACTGAGCTGACTGGCAAGGGTATGGGGATTCCTGATTCATTTCATTGCTAAGCGGGTTCGTACACTGCAATAGTTCACAGAAGATACATAATGGTGATTACAGAGTGTTAATTTCTGTCCCATTAAAGGCATTAGGACTTTCTTGCAGCCTTCTATCTAAAGTAAATTAAAATCTACAATATGTCCTTTTATAGCTGCCAAATCCGGCCTGTGATCTTTCCATATCAATCGTGATCAGCTCAGATGGCTCCAAAGAGAATTCCGTGTTGTGCTTAGAACGATCACCCGCATTAACAGTAGGGCCGTTTTTAACAGGTGCATCCCAAGAAATTTAAAAAGTGCCTCTTTTGCACAAAACACTGGCTGTTTCTATTTTAACTTGCCGAATGCGACATTCCTAATTGACTGCGATGAAAACAAGTTAAGAGCTGTGTGTCACAGCAACCACACATTGGACGAGAATTGGCCTTGAGATGATGTATCCGCATTACTTGTTCAGCAAACTATTGCCGGGTCCCCATGGACAGTTACGCGGCACACGTCCGTTGGCTGCAAGAAGAAGCTTCTTGGGCACTTGCGGGAAGTGGGAGTTTCTTTCCTGTGGACTCCTGAGGAAAGGCCACTTGGTATAAACCAGTTCCGCTGACAGAGCTGTGAAGTCCCCTCCCCGCTGGGACAGGCAGCCAGCCTTCCCCTCTTCCCACCCCACATTCACGCCAACCAAACTACTGCATCAAAAATAAACCAGGCTGCCCTTGCTCTGCTGCCCCTGTCCCTGTCCTCTGTCCCCACACCCGCCTTCCCTTCCCTGTACGCTCTGAATCGGCAGCGTTTTCCATGCATAACACGTGCCGCTGAACACATCTCAAAGAAGACAAAGTAGCAGCGTGCTTTATTAAATCACATTTCTGCAGAGCCGACGCACGTCCATTATGCTGGCAACAACCACCAAGGACGACCCCACAGAGCCCAGCAATCCGGCACTTTCTTTAAAGGGAAACACATAATCTGGCCTGTTCACACGCAGCCTGGTGCAAGTTTAGAAATCTATAATTTAAATAGCAACGTCGGAGGCCTTACAACCCCCGGGAGGGGGGGGCGGGGGACAAGCCGGCCCCGGTCCTCTGCTGGAACAGCAACGCCCAGCTCGGTAGGAAAGAGCGATGTGTGGACCCTGGAAAGGCTGAAGCAGGGCAATGTCGCGGCAGCCGAAGAGGCCCCAAAGGTTTGCTTTCCGATCATGTTCGGGACAGAAGAAAAAAGGCAAGTGTAAGAGGGAAAGAGGCACCACTGCCGAATAAGCGTTAAAGAGGACATTGTTTGGGGAGCATGGCTGTCCCTGCTCGGTTCAATGGGTGGTCTGTTCCTTAAAGGGGCCAGGCATCTGCAAAAAGATTTCAGGGACACCATGGTCCCACTTTCTGACATTAAAGGAAAAAAGTAAGAGCATGAAGCCAAAAGCACGCTCGCCCAACAGGATATCCGTGAAGGCCGGTATGGACATCCGCACTGGCCCTGCGTGAAACACCCAGACTCTGACACATTCAATGTTTCTTCTTGCTCCTTTTCTCTTTGACCCTGGACTTGAACCATTCATAGTCTGTCTGCTGTTTTCAGTCCATCGTGTGCGTTCGGATTGTGAATTTCTCTGAATCGTGGGGGGACTTCTAGATTTTTCTAAGATCATTTCTTTCTTCTTGATGCTTCACAAAGTTTCATTGCCTTATTGATGTTTGCTCTCATAATAGGGAGGAAGCCCATCAGACAGAAGCACTCGTCACCGGCTGGAGATAGCCCTTTCTGATGGGATGTCAGGGGCACTCTGGGACAGCAAGGCTCCCGTGCGGAGGCTTCTCGCGCCAAGTGGAGGGTGACAGTTTGTCAAAGTAAAACTAGGCTTCCAGAGCCCTTTGAAAAACGTAAGCGACTTCAAATTTGTCATCCACCTCTATGGAATCTTGGCAAAGAATCTCATCTTCTGAAGGAAACAACTTGGATCAGGATAAAAATAAGCACGATGCCATGTGGAAAATATCTGCCAGAAGGTAAGACAGATATGCTCCTGCTAAGAAATGCAGGTGAAGGAGGCGCCGTGCAGACACACCTGCCCAGAGCGGGCTGACACCACGGGTCAAGGACAGGATGGGTAAATGGTCAATACGGCACAATCACAGGGGCACGAACAAGGGTCCTCAAGCAACAAATCCTTTGGGGCAACAAAAACGTCCCCCATACGGCTGGTGCTTAAAATTGCACCCTCTCTGCCTCATCCCTGGGCATCAGCCTTTATCCCCACTGAAGTGCAAACACGGCCAAAGCCCGTGACTTCCCACCATCCTTTACACCTCAGGGAGAGGTTTCATGGGATCCTTCCCTGAGCCCCGGGCTTGAAGACACCTGCCTGGGTGAAGGGGTGCCTGGAGCGTGCCCCGGAGAGCTATCAGGACTCAAAATGCTGGGCTGCTACCGAGCCCGCCTACCGAGTTCAGAAGCAGACCCGGAGGCCTCGTGGGATGCGTCTGCCGTGTGCACAGACGTGGCTAGCTTTTCGGTGTTTTCTGAAAGCTCACATCTTGGCCATCTGAAGTAAAGAACTGCCACCTTCCTTTTTTTCTGTGTTGTTATAATATTGAAAACTACTCAATGGCTTGCAATTAAAACTTCTACCTGGGTTTATTTTATGTTTGCAGAAAGTATATCCTATCCTATCCTATCTAGGAATGAGGAGGTACTGTTAAGACACGTGTGAACCCCGGATGCCTGCCTTGGGCCATCTGTGCGAACAGGAGACGGAAGGACCAGGGACTTGGCCGCGGTCTGGCGCCACGCACAGCCGGTGTTCCCTCCTCTGCCCCACTGCAGAAGCCAGGTCAGGTTCACCTTTCAAAGAGGGGAACTGATGAATCAAGTATTGGCAATGACTGATCCTTCTATGCCCCGGTTGTTCTGGAAGGAGACCTGAGGTGCTCTGACATTTGAATCGCCTTGGCTGCCTGAGCCCCCGGCCCCCACTCCACCGTTAAAGCACTGGACACCCCTGGGACACCTACGGGACCGAATGACCACCTTCCCCGTCCAGTGATGCCACTCACAGCAGGTGACTCCCTGCTGCTTTCCGCGTGTCTGCTCACGGCCCCCTCCACCTACCCCATCCTCCAGGCCTCTCTGACTCGCCATCAGGCCCACAGGGTGCAGCTTTCCCCACAGCTCCGAGGGGTCTTGGCTCAGTGTGAATCGCATCTACTCTGGAGTTCACCACACACGCCAACTTGAACCGTACTCCAAAGCGTAGAGTGGGGTGTTGCGGTCAACAGCTCTCAGACCCTGGTCACCCCTGCAGCCCATGTCAGGGGACGCGACACGGTCCCTGCATCCAAGAGCTACAGCCTGGCCTCCCCCCCACCCCCCGCCACCTCAGCATGGCTCTGGTGCCTGTCGCATTCCTACTCATGCCACACTTGTCACTGAAGCAACGTGGCTATGAGCCCCCGAGGCGGGACGAAAAAGGCATCCAGTCCCACTGCCATTTTGTAAGCTTAGACGAGACACTTCGCATGGTCCTAGTGCAATTCCAACTTGCGTCCGGCAAGGGGGCTGGGTGGTACACCATCTGGAATTCTTTTTAGGTCCCTAAGCCCGCGCTGCAGAGACTTTTATAATGCTAGCTCTCTCTTACACAAACACATAGGTGTAGCCTGTCCATCTAAGCCAGTGTGGACCAACAACATAACACAACACAACACAACAGCAACACCAAAAAATGTTATGTTTTCTCCTATCCCACAGAGTATCTAACTAAAAGCCATCAACACTGCAGGCTACATACATGTTACTAACATATTGATCGGTACATTTCCACAAATACCGGAGAATTCCAAAGCAAATCAGAACACACAACACGAACAGCGTTCAGGAGACCGGCATTCCACGACAGCCTGCAATCTCTCAAGTGCAGTGTGGCGGGGCGCCTGGGGGCTCAGTCGGTTGAGCGTCCGACTCCAGCTCAGGTCATGACCTCGCGGTTTGTGGGTTTGAGTCCCGCATTCAGATCCTCTGTCTTCCCCTCTCTCTTCCCCTCCCCCGCTTAACACTCTCTCTCCCTCTCTCTCAAAAAAAAAAATTAAAATTAAAAAAAAAACCAACAACTTAAAATGCAGTGCGGCAAACAGCACTCAGGTTGTTGCAATGTGTTATGGTATCTAATTCCATTTTATTAGCCTCCTGGATTGATTTTGTATTCTTGGTCTCCTACAGTAATTGTTTATTAAGATGTGCAACGTTGCCCACCACGCGCACTGCCCCGATTCTGAGTGTCACAGTTTACAGCCTGTACCTGCACACTGTTTATAGGTTAATAATGTCTGTGTGTCCAACAAATCATCTTAACGGTCATTTATACAACCCGTAAGTGGCAAAGTATTGATGTTTGTTAGGTGAAATGATAAGTACTCACAATTCAGGTGTGTGGCAGTGGGAGACTTTTTTAAAGAAATACTTCTACTTGTTATGCTGAATCAGCAACGTAGGCGATGAGAGAAGCAGGTGCCTCGTACCCTGCATTTACTGGGAGAAGCCACAACAGAAGCGTTATAATGAATGCGCACGGCTTCTTACTAATGCAATTAACGTGGCGATATTAAATAGCCAGTGCATGACGTCATCTGCTTATCTCCACCACCTTCTCCTTCATGTGGTTCTCTGACTTCCTTTACGAACCACGGATTTTTGCATACTTTCTGTGTTTAAGTATTGAACAAAAGTGAAGCGATCGCTTCAATCTCAAGGACAGGAAGCACTAGCATATGAAACCTAAAGTAAGAAATACAAGTGTAAAGAAACACTTGAGGCAGCAATAAGCTTGGAGCAAACAGGAGGACTCCATATAATTACATCTGTGATTCCTTCGGACGTGGCTGCCAGCAAAGTTGCTGTGGGTGCTTCCTGAGCGCTCGCTCCCCCCCTTTCCCCTGCCCCCAGACCAGACTCCGGCCAGCAGCTGAGCTGGGATTCTAGTAAAAAGTCTCTACAACTTTGTGAAATGAATTTCCGCATAATTGTCCCATCCCCCATTTCAAATCTAATGAGTGTCTGTAAAGCATCAGCAAAGGCATGAAAAACACAGAAGGGAAAAGCTAGATAAATACCATTTATGTTAACGCTTATGACACAGAACCTGGTAAACACAGATCTATCTCTCCAGCCTTTTGTTCTAGGTGCTGTGTGTGTATGTGTCGTGACTTTAGTGCCCTGCACGTTGGATGAGGACACCCTCCCGTTTAAGATGCAAAGGGAACCTGGCCACTGCCTGAGGGCAGTCCATCACGCTCACTGCTATTTCCTCGGGTTGTCTCGGTCACTTCTGGCTGAGAGCTCCATGTCACCAGAATCTCTTCGACCCTGTGTGTGTCTGCTGTGATCCAACATGCAGCAGGACACTGCCCCTTTCCGTAGGTTCTTTGCACAGAGAAACGATTCTGTGTTAAAACTCGGCCCAACGGGCGATTATCTCTTAAGCTTAAATAACCAGCACTGGAATTCCGGTCCGTGGCATCTCAATGCTCCCCTGCTCGATAAGAAGTCTATCCGTGCATAGCTAGGTTCCGATCGGTTTTATTGGACTTCCTTTGAAGCTACAGAATCTCTCCGCAAAGCTCACAGCTAATATTACAGAGAATATGCTCCAACAAAGATTCGGGGGATATGTCTCAGGGTAGGGATATTTCACTCCAGGCTCTAAGAAGGGAGGTGTCAATCATTTGTTAGAAATGAAACTACCGAGGTCCTGAAAATAAAGCTCAGAGTGAGAGACTAAAGGCAATCATCCAAAATTTTTGTGACATCCGAATTCTGGGCGAAAAGACAAAGCAAAAGAGCTCGGATGCAATCTTTGTCGCTGTTGTGGAAAAATACAGTATCTGGACTTGCAGCTCGGCTTATTTTGACAGTCCTCTGAATTATCTGTAAAGATTTTAATAGGTATTTCTCCATTTTCCATTCACCTTTAGCCCAGATCTGCCTCTCAGTGACCGGCCTCAATCGCCCGTACCTCATTTTCCTCACGTCTGAGCTGCGTTCTGGAATCAGGTGCATCCGCTCCGTGTCACCACAACAGGAACAAGGTGACAGCTACATTATGGGCACTGACAGCCCCTGTCCTTTCACCTCTGGCTCCCACTTCTTCCCTCTTTGCACTTCCTGCCCTACACAGGATGGGACGAGCAAACCGTCCCTTGGAGATGCAGAGAAATACCCAGGGCTCCGGAAAAGCTAGCGCTCAAAGGAGAATCCCTCCCTGCCCCTCCTTTCTTCACAAGAAACAAAACACCGACACTGCACAAACTCAGGCGGACCATGTTGAAGATTCTCTCTCACGATGAGGTGTTGATAATATTCCCATGACCAGAATAATTTAAACACAGCACATAATAGAATAACAAGCTGAAATTACTCCTCCTCGCTAAAATTATTTTGTATTTGTCCTATTACACTGTAAAAACAAATTGGAACTATACTATGGAAACAGTCTACAAAAATCCTATATGATAGAATTCAGTTACTGGGGTCCCTGGCTGGCTCAGCCCGTTGAGCATCCAACTCTTGATTTTGGTTCACGTCATGATCTCATGAGTTCGAGCCCTGCACGGGGCTCTGTGCTGACAGCGTTAAGCCTGCTTGGGATTCTCTCTCTCTCTCTCTCTCTCTCTCTGCCCCTCCCAGGCTGGTGCTCTGTCTCTCTCTCAAAATAATTAAACTTCAAAAAAATAAACAAATAAAAATAGTTCTTGGGTGTTATTAAAAAGTCAGTTACCTCATCTATTTGGCAATAGTTTGTCCACAAGAGTGAGCATTTAAAAAAGGCTTTTTTTTTTTAATTAAAAAAATGTTTTAGTGTTTATTTATTTTTTTGAGAGAGAGAGTGTGAGTGGGGGAGGTACAGAGAAAGAGGGAGACACAGAATCCAAAGCAGGCTCCAGGCTCCAAGTTGTCAGCACAAAGCCTGACACGGGGCTTGAACCCACAAGCTGAGAGATCATGACCTGAGCCGAAATCGGCCGCCCAACTTACTGAGCCACCCCGGCGCCCCAAATGAGGTTTTACAGAAATCACTGAAAATATAATGTAGCTTCAACGACAGAGCTTAGCCATTAAAATGATCTCAAGGGGCGCCTGGGTGGCTTAGTCGGTTAAGCATCCGACTTTCGCTTAGGTCATGATCTCGCGGTTCGTGGGTTCGAGCCCCACGTCGGGCTCTGTGCGGACTGCCAGCTCAGAGCCTGGAGCCTGTTTCAGTCTGTGACTCCCTCTCTCTCTGACCCTCCCCTACTCACGCTGTCTCTCTCTCTCTCTCTCTCCTAGAAATAAATAAAATATTTTAAAAAATAAAATAAAATAAAATGAAATAAAATGATCTCAAGTCAGATGTTGGATAAACGGACAAAAACCAAATTGAATGTGGTCTCAGATCCCAAATTCTTGAGTTTCATGAGGAAGTTTTACCCTCACTGATTCCAATTTTCACAATGATTTAAAACATCCCTCATATCCATGGTGCACCTTATAATAAAGAAAAAACTAGTGTTCTTTACAGCAAGCAAGATATGTGCCGTAGAGATTAACCAACTTCCCCCCATTTGGGGGCAGCCAGTATCTTAAGAGTCGTCAGAGAGAGAAAAATCAATGCTCTCAACCATCTGAAGGCAGACTGAGAGCTCCACTTTCAAACTGCATAAAGCAGTAATCTATACTACCAGCTGCTCATGATTTAAGCACTCAAATTTTAGAAGGAAAACTGTCACTACATTGCTATACTGACAAGACCAGTCTAGAAGTCTTTAAAGTTGAGAGCGTTTTCCAGGAACTGATACCAAATAAATGTGTTTGTCTCTTACACTAAAAACTGCCTGGAAACCAAACATCAAAGTCCAATAACACGCAACTAAAAAAAACACCCTGCGAAATACGTATATTTCCTCATAAATTCCAATGTGTCGTGTCTCTCCAAACTGGCTTGCACAGTACAAGGGAGATCTTTCGTGAAGACGCTAGAAAATAGGGGAACACAAATACGCTTAAAGCAGAACTATTAAAATAGGCGAAAGGGAACCCGTGCAATCATTACACGGAGACACAACGCTCTCCGCTCTAACGAGACAGGAGTTGGCCGCAACCACATCCGTCATTGGCTTTCGAAGTCAGGCATCTCCTCCTGCAGGGACAGAGCGGCTGCTCCTGAGCCGCACCGCCAGCCCCGGGGCCACGGGTGCAGCTCTCCGGCCCCCAAGACCGGAGAGCATCTCACCACCGAGACCAGAGTTTCTACTATTTCCAAGTACGGCCTTGCCACTGTGCCGTCACAGACCCCGGGAGAGCAACTGGAACGGGAAAGGGCCAAACACACATTCCCCAAAATGTGTTTGAGAGAAACAAACTGTTCCTAGGGCTTGGCAGTGGAAGACGTCATTGTGCGTCTCTCTGGAAAATTCCAAATCCCAGAAATGTCTGCGCGCTCGCTGAGCCTGCACCCGTGGGTGAAACACTGTACCACTTTAGTTTTCAGATTCGGCTGGTCCTACGGCTTCACGCTCTAAGAGGCTCCATCTGAATGTGGACCACTTACGGTGCACACCATGTGGGCACACACAGGCAGAGGCTCGACTCTGAGCCAGCAGCAACCTCGTCACAGAGAAGTGTGTTAACAATGCAGAATCTCAGGACCCACAAATCAGCATCCGCGTTTTGACAAAACCTTCTGATTGATTTGTATGAACACAGAAAGTGTCAAGAGCACTAGGTTAAGACACAACAAAGAACACATTTTTGATCCCTTCATCAGTTACTTTCCACGGTCCTTGAACACAGACCCCTTCACACAAATGTGGAAACATGGAGGGTATGATATGTTTAGCCCGTTCCCAAATAAGCATGTCTGCAAGCATGAGTATTGAGATGTGCACACCATAATTTTACTGTAAAAAATCCTGGATTTTGCCAGCCATGTGTATAATAACCCTATGTGGGGAAACTCAAAGAGTATGTTCTTAAGGACCCTCAGAAAGTGATTCTATTCTCCAGTGGGCTATTCGTTTCACCCTGGATTCTATATTTAACCACACCTGCTGTCATGATCATATAGTGTGGGGCACTCTGTCCACCTTGAGAGAGGAGAGGTACTGAATGCTCTGGATGCGCTACAGATTGGTAGAGCCCACAAATATGGCAGCCTGATGGCTCCTCCCCACAGTGGCCAGCTTGCAGCACTAGATCCTTCTCATCCAACAGCAACTCTTTCCCATTTCACTTCTTGTAAAATTAACTTCCCTACAGATTAGTGTGACCACCCTGGATGAACAGAGAATTGAAGGGCCACAAAATTAAAGGGCCGAGAGGTTCATTTACAAAAGTGAGTTCGTTCATTCATTCATTTTCTTTCTCTCTCACTTCCTTCCCTTCTTTCTTTCTCTCTCTCTCTTCCTTCCTCTTTCTTCTTTCTTCCCTCCCTCCCTTCTTCCTTCCATTTTTCTCTTTCTTTCTACACACACACACACACACACACACACACACACACACACACACACTTCTGGTCTACCAGTTATCCATCTGCCTATTAGTACAGCTCAAGTGAGATCCCTGGTCTTGACAGAGACCTTTAGTACCTCGCCAGCAGGTAGATCCTGGGGGAAAAAAAAAAAGAAATCTTGTATTGTTCTCAGAAAAATCCACATAACCCCCGTGTACTGAGTGCTGCTAATTGAGGTAATGATAGATGAATGAATCTCTAAAATCATACTTCTGCCTGCCAGTTCCTAATACCATTCAGTCTTTATACAGACTCCACAGAAAGCCATTGATCTCTGGGGTCTGAGATCCCTGAAAGGAAGGGAATAATGAAGCTACAAAACAGGCACGTGGGGCAAAAAATGGTTATGTCCGCTGAAGGAGGGCAGCCACCGTCAGCATTAAGGCAATCTGCTCAACTTCTCAGGGACGTCTAAGAATCCTTAGTTAAGAACTACCCAGTGCCAGAGACAACACCAAGAATGTTTTCATGGTCCTGAAAGAAGGCCATCACAGTGAACACCGAAGCTGCCAATGACTGACTGGACTGAAACTAGTGATCACTAAGACCACGAATGGCAGGAGCTCACAAAGCTGCCTCAGGCTTCAGGTCACAATTCTCATTTCCGGGGAGGACACGGACATTCTAAATGGTAGAATGACCATCACACAGCATGTTAAGGCAGAAGGGGAGCTAACAGATGAATACTGCAGGGTAACTTTTATCTGAACCTCGTGTTAGCTCACCTCTCCAGGAGCGGAAATCATAGGCGCACGTGCGCGCGCGTGTGTGTGTGTGTGTGTGTATCCACATTTATACTGACATCTCCATAAATCTCCCAGAATCACAGAGAACCCCAAGCCTTCCACTCTCTCACACAACTAGGAATCTGTACACATTTCACCACTCTGGAAAATTCCCATTTTTCTTCACTTTTGACGTATGCAATAGACTCAGTTCATCCATCAAGACTCAAGTGTCAGTTCTTTGTCAAAATCTCCCTGATGCTCCCCACCCCTAGGAGAAGACATGCTCTCTTTTCTGTGCTCCCATAGGACCTTGTTCTTTTTTTTTTAATTTTAATTTTAATNAGGTGGTATCTCAGTGTGGTTTTGATTTGTATTTCCCTGATGAGGAGGGATGCTGAGCATCGTTTCATGTGTCTGTTGGCCATCTGGATGTCCTCTTTGGAGAAGTGTCTGTTCATATCTTCTGCCCATTTCTTTACTGGGTTGTTTGTTTTTTGGGTGTGGAGTTTGGTGAGTTCCTTATAGATTCTGGATATCAACCCTTTATCTGATATGTCGTTTGCAACTACCATAGGACCTTGTTCTGACCTGTAAGGTAACACTATTCCCTCTCCAGTGTAGTGATGTGTCTACCTAAGCCTTGCCCTCCCCCACCTCTCTAGGCCGTGAGTATCTGGTCATCAGGGGTCATGATTCACCCCGCCCCCCATATCACTGTCCAGAACTGTGCTATACAAAAGCCACAAGACATATGTAGCTATGTCAATCAATTAGAATGAAATGAAATTAAAACTTCTATTTCTCGGTCATATCAGCCACCCCGAAGAACCCAAGAGCAACCCGCGTGAGTGGCTGCTACACTCAACACTGCAGGTGCAGAACAGTTCTACCATTGCATCAAGTTCCACTGGACCAGGGCGATCGAGAAAATACTGTATTCGATGCACAGTAGAGAGGTGGGAAATCAGGAATAAAAGAAATGTGCACACCGAAGCTTTAATCGGGAACATTTATGTAAACTCAGAAACAAAGTATCAGTGTCCTACCATCTACGCTTCCCTAAGAGAAGTGTAAAGTTAAAATCTTTCAATTTTTTTAAAAAACTGCCTTAGACTTCCCACTCAAAGCTATCATAGGAAAACAGAAGTGTCACAAAGAAACAAGAGCTTATAAGCAGGGCTGTCCACACCGAAAAATATCTATTTTCACTGTTTCTAGACAATGCTGACTGTGCGACCATAGGAAGGTACACTCCTTGATTAGAATTAGATAGAAATAACCTACTGGGTGAATCCTGACCTTATCATTGTCCATGAAGTGATAGCCTCCTTCCCAAGGTTTTGTATTTGTCTTGGGAAGCTTGCAATTGATTTCACCAAAACCTTCGCTTACAATTTCTTGCTATTTTAAGATGCTAATTCATCATCAATACATATGTTGACCCTCACGGGGTCTCTGTCACACTGTGACCACAGGGTCCTCTTCTTTCCTCTAAGAAATGGAATTGGTGTCAGGGAGGTGATGGGTGTGTGAGAAGCCTAGTTCCTGCCACTAATTAGTGTATAAACTTGGGAGTGGAGTAAACCCTTTATTTCTACAGGCTTGATATTTTCCCTTTTCAAAGGAACTTAATGGTCACTAAGGCTTCTTTCTGCTTAACACTTGATACTAACTGGCAATCAAGAGGGGTCCCGAGGCTTCCCCGGCTATTTTAGACCATACAGGCAGGCCAACAAAAACCACTTTCAAGGCCATATCCATGCCAAATTCATGGATTCCCTATTCCTGTTTCTCCCCTCATTCCATTTCACCTTGCACGTACATCATCGGTTAGATTCATCTCTAAAAAAAAAAACACTGCAGTGAACGTTCTCCTGACCAAACAGAAATCTCTTCTGTGCCCTTCACTGCCATGAAAGTTTACTGCTCCTGCTTTGGGATATAACATAATGATTATTCCAGACCTCAGTTCTTCATGAGCATTTAGCTGTGCCGTTCTCATCCCCTCCTTTGGACTCCGTGGCCCTCAGCAACTGCTTTCCATCCACTGCTCCCACAGACCACTTTTCGACCCTGACCTTCTAGAACATTCTGAGTGAGACCAGAGGGGCATGGATATCTGAGGAAACAGTTTTCCCTCTTCCTTTTAGTCTCTGACCATTGGTGCCCTGTAGTTCTGAGACCATGACCTCCCTGAGCTCGTGGACCTAGGGAAGATGTTCCAGCAAATGTGACTACTACCTGCCTCCTGATGGAGGGATCCCAGGAGACAAACCCAAACAGCACTCCTGTTTCCAAAGCACGGCAGTGTCGGGTATTACTCACAGTACCGCGTATTTCCACTGAAGGCAGAACAGAAACCTAATAGCCTGGGCAAATGGGATTTCTCTTGCGAATCATTAGTAGGCTTATAATATCTGTGCTTCTTCTTTGCTGTCCTGGTGAACCAAATCACATAACCAGTGTACATGGCGAAAGTTAGGGGCCACTCTCATAAAAGAGGAAAAGAATGTGCGCAATTCATACCCTACTATTTCTTTGCCTGTTTCTGTGATCCTCCCCCCTATGGGCTGGATGTTAGTACAAGCAACGGCGTTTTTGAGTTCTGATTTCCAGTTCTACCTTGGAAGGAAAACTTCGGAACAGCTTGGGCAAAGTTTTGTTATTTTTCCTCTAAGAAATAAGGTCAAACACCACTCCTCAAATAAAAATGGAAATTGGCCCAGATATCAGATGGCAGGTTTTTTAAAAGGGAAACTTGAAACTGATTTCACCAAAACCTTCGTTTACAATCTCTTGCTATTTTAAGGTGCTAATTCATCATCGATACATACGTTGACCATACAGCTTACTACCCAAACCAGGACACTGTTGAGAATACAAAGGGAATAATATTATTAAAGCTCAATCCAGCACAGTCAGCAGAAAGCAAGAGGGTCCTAAGCAAACTGGGAAATACAGTCATCCTACCTATAAAGCACTTTTTAAAAAACCTAGGAACTGCTTCTTATCCTCATAATTCCAATACTTACCCATTTCTCTAGTTTCTCCTGATAAGTCACTGCGAGTGTCTGCTCTTAATTCTCTACACTGCCCAGATGCCTGAAACCTCCTTCCCCAGAAGCATCCAGTCATACCGACCCCAACGATGACCTGCAGTAAACAGACCCCAAAGCCAAACAATACCACTGAACCAAAGAGACCTAGATCTATGTGTTTCTTACGTCTCTAAAAGCACCATGAACTTCTTGGGAACAGGAACACTGACACATGTGATTTCCTGTGTCCTTAGCAGGCCTACCCTCCTGGGACTCACTGGACGCTGTGTGTAGACAAACCACCTCTCTTTCTTCCTTTCTTTCTTATGGGAACCAAGAGAGTATTCTATTTGCCATATCTTGGGAAAAGCTCTGAATCAGTGCTGGACAGAAAAGTCTAAAGAAATTCATGATGGGTAAGCAAAGTGGTATTATTTCTCTGCTACACACATCATATGGTGATGACTACAGCAGCCAGCAAACATTTTCAAGTGCTTCTACCATTACAGGTCAAAATCGACAATAAAATATGACATCAGAATTCTGCCTTCTTTATCAACATAAAACACGGACCAAACATGAGCCTTCCCGAATCTAGATGAAGTCTCTTACGAGGATAAGAGATACCAATTCATCCACGGGTGTTGGGTAGAGTTCTCAAATCGTTTAAATTGTGTCTTTGGGGGTCATAGGTCCCAGTTCATCATATCTTCATCTCTGTCTCATCAAAATATAGATTTTGAGCTCTGACTTGTATCCTCCAGGGATGACTTCAGGATGAGACAGACTTCGCATGAATTAGGAGGCACCCAAGATATGACCTCATCGTGTTTTTGGATAGGGACTCAGGCCACACGGAGGTGGCTTCCCCACTAGCAGAGAGCCCAAGGCTCAAATGCCCAGGCGTCTCTGGTGTGTAGCCACACACATTTTGATGAGCCGAACTGGGCGCAATTCATTTTGGTGTATTCCCTGCAGTCATTTCATTACAGGTCTATGGGGAGTTAATTGATCAATTTTTGCCAAATCTCAAGGATATGAGATAGTGAGGTTTTATTTTCCCTTGATGCACGGAGGTAAGGTCATCCATATCTGAGAAAGCCTTCACCAGTGAAGCAGAGGCTTGGCAGCCTTTGTGTATGAAAAATAACTTGAAATCCGTTTTTTTCAATAAAAGTGTCAGGCTTAAGGTTCAATTAAAATGATACATGCTAGTTATTTGGCAGTTTCTGACGATAAAACCTCAAACAGGTAAGATACTCAGGTAACAGAGAGGCACAATTTATATTTGTTATTTGAATCCATGAAAAGCATGCCCTTGGCCTAAACATTTAAGGATGTGTGTATGACAGAAATTATACATGTCTTTCTTCTGCTTCTTAATAATATTTATTGACTATAAATGGTCTTGGTGATGTTCTCAATGAATCAGGAAAACATCATCCAAATCTTTAGTTTCTAATGAAAATAAAGAAAACAGGACCAACTGACTCTCTTTCTGGATCACTGGAGTAAACATCTAATTAAGAAACATTGCTCTCTCTCTGGGAATGAAATTTCCATCACCAAAGACAGACTCCAGCTTACATTCCTGTCGATTTTAAAAGTGATTCCTAGGGCAGTGTATAAAGAGATCAGCTATAACAATGAATAATGAGAACCATGTTTGTATCTGAAATAAAGCTATGAAGCAAGTCCTAGAGGCAATACTGGGCAGCGGGAGCTCAAGACCATCAATGCCAACCACGAATCTTCTGGAAAGAAAAATGTGTTTTTTACTGTAAAGAGGTCCCCCCCAAAATATTATATGCTCTATAGGCTCTAAGTCCCTCCTAAGCAAAATGGCTGGCGATGCAGTGGGCATGAGACAATGAGACCAGTCCAGAGCCCCGACCCTGCTGCTAACCAGCTCCTTGGTCCTGGCACGTTCTCTCACTGAGCTTCCGTTTCCTCATTGGAAAATGGAGATGGGAACTATCACCCTCAGAGTCTGGAGGGCCAAATAAATGCCTGCCCATGGGAGCTGAGCAGCCTGTAAAATTTCGTGTTCATTAGCGTGACATTTCTACATCGTATTCATACACGATGTACATTTCTACATTCTGAATCTACAATTCAGAATGTTCATAAAAGACAAAACCTCCTGCCTGAGTGAAGTAAGTGCCTGCAGGGCCAGAAAATATTCACAAAACCGATATGGGATATGGTGGCCTGGGGTACTAAGATGTGGCAATGACCGAGCAAGAGAAAAGGGAGACAAGGGAATTACGTTTGGTAGGACTCACAAAGGAAGATAAACACTAGGATATCTGAAGCTTAGTTTTGATACAGATCGATGAGAAGAAAAAAATCAAATGTAAATATAGTCAGTATTAAGCTGTGCTTATACTGAGGGGGCAGAAAAATAATTCATTAGCCAACTCAGCTTTTAGAAATTATTCGAAAGATAGTTAAATCGAGCAATGAGGACTGCAACATTAAGGCTAGGAATAGATATATTCCCAAGAAACGTGTTATACAAGTGGAAGGTAATTATGAACAGGAAGTATTAAGCAAGAGTTATTACAGTAAGCACAATTTAATCAATCTGCAAGATATCTCCAAATACAAAAGAGTATATTCCATTTCTACCTGGAACCCCACCCACTTGATCCTCCATTAAGGCTCTGTCCTGACTGTAGAAATGGCTCGTGTCCTCAATCCTCCTGACTGTAAATGTTAAATATGAGTTGTGTGTGTGTGTGTGTGTGTGTGTGTGTTTGTCGTACTAGAGTTTTTGCAGTTTTCACCTATAATTATCTCACTGTACCTCTCCACTCATACCCAACCCTTTAGACCTTTGATATAATTAAATCAAATTGGTTTCATCTGCTAGACTCTTTAACCAACTCAAATAAAAATATTACAAACTCATGGGTGTCGCCTGAAAAGGAAGACTTCCAACGATCATGGGAATGCTACTGAAATCAAAGACAGCATGCCCATTCCTCTTCCCAGTGGCCCCCCACTCACAGAAAAAGAACACAGCTAACACTGCAATCTGTAAACATGGCAAAGCTCAAATTGTTTAGAGACGAGTGTGATGTTCTTGGAGTTCTCCCGTCAAGAAAGATGATTCCATCCACTTATACGAGAGATGGCAAATGGGTCAATAAAGCTTCACGGTTGGGGGACCAAGAAGCAGCAAGTGCTCGATAGACGTTAGTTGATGATGAAAATAGACATGTACCTTTCGTGTAGAGCTTGACAAAATCATCTGTCACCAAGATCAGAGCTTGCCCCAAACACGGGCCCAATGCCAAATGGCAGCTGGATCCCATACACGTGCAATCAACCAAGCAAACGCTCTTTATATGCAGCCTTCATTTCCCACAGTCTTTTGTGCAAAATAGCTTCCTTCCTTCCTTTCCTTTTTAATACAAACTCCAGAGTTGTAGCTTTAGGCCAGCAGTGCCACTTTAAAGAACTATCCCTAAACGTTAAGAGACTCTCACATTAGAGCCATCTTGGAAAAGTGAATCTCGGAAAGGAAACAACACACTTATAGTTTATTGTCATCCTTGTGATAGCCTTTTATACTTAAACTACTTCGTAAACTTTTTTGAGACGTGTACGGAATGGCATCTTGTTTGGTTTTCAACGTCTTCATTTTTCCATTTATTTTTCCCAAACAGGGCTGATGGGCCTATTTTTCTCGGCAAGAGGCCAGCTTCCCCAATGAACTGTAAACCAGAAGGGATCACAGCACCGCCATTTCAGTTTGCCCGGTACTACAGTTTATAATGAACATTTACGCACATCACCTGATTTGATTTTTCTGCCCGGTTTTTAAAACCAGGTGGGTAGCTTCTGTCGCCATGTATAGCAGGTACAGGCGTTTGAAGTCGGCACCATCAGCTAACGTGAGCGTGTTTAATGTTCCAAACATCTTAAAGACTAGAGCTATAATGTGTACTGCCTACAAAAACCCCCTCTCAGGATTTGATGCTTTTCTCTCCACGGTGATGGCCAACAAAGGCCACTGTCTTCCTGGGGACGCCTGGAATTAAGAAGTCTGTTAGAGTCCAGGAAATGTTCTGATCTATTCTGGACTGTTCTAGTTCCATGAATCTACTTTAATTCCCCTACTTAAGCCCTGAAGGCAGAGGCCGCGTGCGGCTTGGAATCTTGATGCTGCGTCACACAGCTGAAAAATGAATTATTAAGCACGGTTCTCTGCGTGGCACAGAACAGCACCAGGCACAAAGTTTGGGACCGAATGGAAACTGTCCACTCCTGTTGTTGATCCTCTTGCTCATGTAGTTTGCCTGCCTAAGTGTCAAAGCATGACGTGTGCACAGGTTAGAAATGAAAGTTTAGGCAGATTATGCTCACGGCGCCCCAAGAACTGAGGAACAACCCAGCTGTTTGGCTTCTCATTCAAATGCTCTTCCTTCTACCGACACAGACGTGCATAGCATCCTAACAGGGGATGAGCGTCTGATTACGTTTTCTAATTCAGAGCGTGGGCTCATAGTACCTCTGTCGCCAAATCAGATGACTGGTCTACAGACGGACTTGGGACTCGGCCGGGCCAGGCAGCGTCCTTCTGTGAGCTTGTCCTCGCTTCCGCCAGTGGAGACCTGGCTAGGGGGTGTGGATGTGGAAGCCGCTGGCAGCCAGCTTCTCCGCAGGAGGGAAAAGAGGGTCTGCAGAAGGGCTGTACCCCTCCCCGAGGTTGGATCTCTCAGCCCTCTCCAATTCCAGATCATCCACTCCGGGACTTTCAAACAAAAGTCCTCATGCCAATGGCTGGGTGAAAGGGGAGAACAATCACTGACCCTCCTGGCTATGGTCCCCTCCCATTTCTGATCTTCACCAATCCCCAGTGAGCGGCAGTAATAAAGTAACCAAAATACACAAACAAACAAAACCCTCACTGATTTAAATCCCTCTCCCAACTCCCTCTTCGACTAGCTGAGGCTGCTGCCTATTCAAGAGCTAGCATTCGGCTCAGGGAGAGTAGAAAGGGACACAGGGACATTAGGCTTTGTGAAACTGCAGCATCTTTTCTTTGGTAAAGGCTGATCTAAGCTACCAGGGTAAATTCTATCCATGCAGGAAACAATGCCTCGCACACGATCGAAATTTGCTAAATTTCATTTGCTAAACATAATTCTTCTATTTCCTCCGGAACCTCGTGCTCAGAAGTGTGCTTAATACCTAGTAAGCACCCAATAAATATTTATATTGAGTGAATACTATCTTCTTCTCAGTTCTCAGTACTTCTATGAAAGAGCACTACCTTTTCTGAAGCCCTAGAAAATTACTACATTTGCCAATATGAGTTCAAATAGACGCACAAGTGGTAAATGTTTCCCTTCGTAATATGGACTCAGACAGTTCCTATTACTAGGAGATGAGCGCTTTCTTTCTCTGTAGAACTGAAGCTATTAGAGGGCATGAGGCAATCTGTGTGAAAATCAAGTATGGGACAGAGCTGCTACCCAAAACGCGGGACAGGAGGCACATACAGAGATCCAGTATCTAATAGGGAGTGAGTCTGAACGGAGATGCGCCGTGGGGGGTGAAACACATCCTCAATCGCAATGCCTCAAGAAGGTACACAAGAATGCCCAAGATCTCATTAATATCTTTTGACACTGGTATAGTATTATATGTTAATATCTTATATTGGTTTAATGTTGGAATACTAAGATTTTCGGTCTAGGATTAAATAAAATATATTATCAAGTTCATTCCATACATTTCTTTTCACTTTGTAATGTGGCAACTATAAAAAATTAAAACGAGAATATGTAGCTTGTGTTACATTTCTAGTAGCACTGGTGCTGAGTGTTATACAAATACAAAATGGTATTATTACCCTATTCTAGATACTTCAATTATACACAGAAATGTTTGGAGTTTTATCCTTGTCTTTGGAAGTAAATAATTCCACCTGCGTTAGAGCAAAACCAATTTGAGGAACAAACAACAACCACCACCACCCCGCAAAAACCAAACATGACTGCTTTATTTCCATCCTTAAATCAAAACATTCTTTGGGGCGCCTGAGTGGCTCAGTCGGTTAAGTGTCCGACTTCAGCTCAGCTCATGATCTCAGTTCGTGGGTTCGAGCCCTGCATCAGGCTCTGTGCTGACAGCGTAGAGCCTGGAGTCTGCTTTGGATTCTGTGTCTCCCTCTCTCTCTGACGCTCCCCTGCTCACACATTCTCTTTCTCTCTCTCTCTCTCTCTCTCAAATAAATATTTAAAAAAATTAAAAAAACATTCTTTGTATTTTTACATGAGATAGATAATCACAAGTATGATTTTTGCTTTTAAAAAAGTCAGTAAGACTGTTGAGGAAATGCATGATGACAGGGGCTCTGGAGAGTCTGTGTTGAGGCAATCCTCGGGTGCTTATACTTCGTTACTTGCCTCTGACGTGACAGCCTCCTCCCCTAGCTGCAAGCCTGAAGAACCAAGCGAGGGGCAGCGCGCAGCACCAAAATGACGTCCATCTATACCAGAGGGGGTGAGGGGGATATGATGGCCGGGAGGGGAGGAGGTGTGCACGTGGATGCCCACGTCTTCCACATCAATGCGTCAACTGCCCACATAAAAACTAAGACGTGACGTATCTCTGAAACGATCGACTACCCTCAAACGGCTTTGTTCACAAACACACAAGCTCATGCACACGGCTGGGCGCGAATGGTATTGGGCTGTTGCTACACTCCACCTATTGAGCCCAGGAAGAAATAAAATAATACGTCCCGATGAACAAAGGGGCAGAACTACATCTCCTCATCCCCATCTTGCTGGCATAACCTGTGTCCGCCAGCGATTTCCGGTTCTGCAGCGGTAAGCCTGAACTGGGAGACCTCACGCTGCTCAACAAAACCCCATCAAGGGGTCTGTCTTTCCACAAAGTTCTATCAGTGTTAAGGTACTCTGCCTAGGCTTTGGTCTGGTAGCTGGAGGCGCGGGTGAGGGGCCGGGTGGTCAGAAGAGACGTGGAGCATACAGGAGAGAGCATGGGTGACATGCGTGTAACTGACTTGTGGCTTGACTGTGAATGTTTCCCCGAAGATTGCTCTCATTCATTCATTATACCTCTTTGCGGGTAACATAACAATGGACATTCCTAAGCATGGAAAGAGTGAGCAAAAGGAAGACAAACACGGAGTCCTCCTGTGTAAAAATCTCTCACACACATCTTTTAAACTTTTTTAAAACATTTAAGAGACAGAGACAACGTGCAAGTTGGGGAGGGGCAGAGAGAGAGGGCGCTCCAGATTCTGAGCTGTCAGCACAGAGCCGGACGCAGGGCTCAAACCCACAAACTGTCTCACACACATTTCTAAACAAAACTGTGCAATGCACAACCTCCGTGAATAATTTCAATGCCAACAAATGGGTGATTCTCGGCTAGACCTGAGGGCTCTCCCACAGGGAAAGGTCAGGAATTTTACTGTTTGAAAACTTAAAATCTGATGCTTTCCTAAATTCTCTGTATATTCCTAAAATTCAAGACGTTGCATCAGCTCAGATGCGACCACAGAATCAAAAGGCATTGTGAGTTTCATCCATGAAATTCAGATCTGAATGAGGGCCACATGTAAGCACAGTAGTTACTTCCCTTAATCCTCATCTGATGAGTGTCTTCTCAAGCCACTGTGAGTGTCACAGGGGGTTCAAGCCAGCCAGTGCACAGGGGGCTTCATTTCCTTTAGCACTGTTTTCATGGATTCAATTAGCATTTGTTACTTTAAGTATCGTGTCCTCATTCGAGCAATGAGAACACAACTGCATTCACAGGAAATTTTCAACAGACATATTACAGCACAGAAATAAACCAATACAAAATTCTATGAATATATCCCTGCATTACAGGACGGTAATCCGTCAGAAACCAAATTCAGTAATCTTAACTTGGCCACACAGTGAAGATTTAAAAAAACTTAAAATACAGAGTCTGCTTTGCAGGCAAAGCTGCGAGCAGCAGGTGCTTGGCTCCTCCAGGCTCCTGTCCGTATCCCAGAACTAAGCTAGAGATAAGCATCTTAGTTGCAGATACGAATGTTTCTGGCAAACCAGTCAACCACAACCAAGTTTCAGGCACCGCAGTGTAAGTTTTCAGCCGCAAGCCTAAGTGAATTTAATAGAGTCCAAAGCTTCAGACTCACGGCTTCTAGTGCTATTGTCTATGCAATTTCAAGCGCGGCGGCAATTAAGGAAAAGTAAACCACTGCATTCAGTGCAGTGAACCCACTGCATGAAGGAAGCCTGGGCAACCCTGGGGCAGCATCTCTCCTGCAGCCGGACCGCTGGGGGCCACCGAGGCTGTGCAGACGCTGCCCGGGCTCCTATCACATCACACCTCTACCTCTTCCCATGGCACGGAGCCAGAACTTTCACCTGACAGCATCCTGAGCCCTCAGTCAGCACCTGCAGGATCCGGAACGAAGGGTTACCCAGAGAGCCCGACACTGCCTAACTGCTAAGAGCCAGAGCTGGGATTTAAAGCCAGACCCACCTAAATCCAGAGCCTGTCCCCCGTTCCCCAACACCGCAGCCACCGAGGCCTGGCTTCTATAAGCCACAGGATGCTTTCATTTACTTCTCCTTAAGAGAGCATTTCAACCTAGGGTGACTGGGTGGCTCAGTCAGTTAAGCCTGACTCAGGTCACGATCTCATGGTTCGTGAGTTCGAGTCCCTCATCAGGCTCTGCACTGACAGCGCGGTGCGGTGCCTGCTTGGGATTCTCTCCCTTTCTCTCCCTCTCTTTCTGCCCCTCCCCCACTTGTGCATGCAGGCGTACTCTCTCTCTCTCTCAAAATAAATAAATACTTAAAAAGTTTTTAAAGAAAGCATTTCATCCTATCGCTTATACCAGGAATCACTCTTGAATCTACACCGTCCCATAAAAAAGGCCAACAATCCAGACCAATCTGGATTGGGCCAATCCAGAGAGCAAATGTTCCGGACCCTTTCATTGTATTCATCTTCATCCCCTTTGGCTGTTCTTCCCTCAAAGCACGTCTCCCCCTGAGTTTTAGAGGGTCAGCCCAAACGTTAGGTCAACTGTGTCTGCACGCAGGAGAAGGTGAGAAGGCAGTGCATTTCCACTTCAGGGAGCCACTTCGGGGAAGGAGGCAGAGTCGGGCTCTTGCTTCAACAACAAGGCAGAAGGCCTGATGGCACGTCTCCTTCTTCTCTCCAAGGGTTTTCTTATTCACTGACCCACCTGGTGAAGGAAAGGGTTATTTGCTTACTTGATGGACGGGAGTCCCTGCAAGATGGAATGCGGACCCACCCACGGCCATGCCAAGCGGCCGATGCTTCTGCCGTGGAGAAACGGTTTTAGGTAAAGCAGGTGGGGACGAAATTTTGGGGAAGCGACATGCAATGACGTCTTGAGCACCAGGGAAGATGAGATGTGCTGGCACTCAAGGAGTTGGACCTTATTTTCCTCCAGGGCTCCAAAAACCTCATTGAGTTGTTGAGCGAATAAAATCACAGACGCCTTCACTTTGTGCATCATTCATGGAAGGAGGCTGAGAGAGGAGGACGCTATTCATTCATCCACGGTCTGTGCAAACGGTCTGACGGGCCGGGCCTTGCGCTTGGCCTTGGAGCTCCGTAAGCGGCAGGACATGGTCTGTGCCTGTCCGAGGCTCACAGCTGTGTAACAGGAAAGGTGTCAAAGTCTTGAGATGTCCAAGTAGAAGGGCCCTGAGTCAAACCTGCCCTTCCAAAGAACCCAGGCTGATGGTCACCGCGCATGTCCTGGAGCCATCCTGGGGGCGGGATGACGGCGGCTTGAAGCTAAAGCTGTCCATCTAGGGACTTAAGCCCACAGGTCCCTAGTCTTTTGCTTCTGAGAGTAACCCACGAAATAAAAAGATCAAAATCCTATCATTCCTTCTAAAAATATGGACCGATTCCTTAAACATTAAAGACATGCTTTCTTTCTCCAGCTATCTAACCGCATTTCTTTAAACTTTCACCGCCCACCGTGGCTCACAGACCCCTTCTCCACCACTGTTGGCATATCATACCCTTTTCTTCCCCACCGCTCACCCCCAGCTCCACCCGCACTCCTTCCTATGCACGGCGCTTGCACTGTACATCGTGCAACACCCAGATGCGATAGCTACTTGCTTAATATTTGTGTGAGGTCTGAGCCATGAGCACCTCTCTACTGATGTATCTTAAGATGGCCCTCGCTTGTTGGACGGGCCACACTGAAGGAACACCCACCCGGGGTTTCCAGACAGATAAGACAGCAGCTATGGGCCTTACATAATCAAGAGGTTACGAGACTCTTCCTGGCGAGCATGTCCGTGCCTTTCATCAGAGCCTCAGAAGGGATCTATAATCCACGGATAATGATCAACATACTATTGGTTCAGTTAGAGCTTATGAGCTCATACAACTTCCAGATGTTTCAACATCTGAACTCCCATGGGGCCGAGTCCCCAGTCTATACAGGTGAGAGGCTGCATCTCCTCTCTCTTTTACTGTTGTCTTTCCACACCTACTGTAGAACTACTACCTTTGAAGTTATTCAAGTGAAAGATGAGATTGAAAATTACCCACTGCATTCTTCCAAAGCACGTAGAATTTATGAAGCATTGCTTACTTTTAAAAATCAGGAGAAAAACATTTGTAATAGCCTCATTTTTTTCCTCGTTTCAAAAGCAACTCATTCAATAACGAATTAAATATGAAAAGTTTCTATGAAAACCCTAATGCAGGAACAGTGCAACAAAAAGAAGAAATCGCTACATCTATCAGACATAAAGACAAAGAACTGACTGAAGTATATGCTTTGTCTCAACTGGCCTCGGGACAAGGACATTTTAATGTCCATCTCTAAAGCTTACTTTCTTGGGGCGCCTGGGTCGGTTGGTTAAGCATAAGATTCTTGATTTCGGCTCAGGTTGTGATTTCACGGTTCGGTTCATGGATCCAGCCCCATGTTGGGCTCTGTGCTAACAACACGGATGTTAGAGAGCCTGCTTGGGATTCTCTCTCTCCTTCTCTCTGCCACTCCCTGCATCTCTCTCAAAATAATAACTAAAAAATAAAAAAAGAAGCCAACCAGCTTTATAATCCTTACTTTATTTCCTTTGCCGTTTCCAGGTAATATCAGTTTTTGTGTTAATCTTCTTAGTATATTATTTTTACCAGGTCTCACCTGGAATCCCTTGATCTGGATCCAAAAAGGGGGGGGAGGGGAAGTGGTTCTGTTTTTTATAATTTTTAAAATTTTTTAAATGCTTATGTATTTTTGAGAGGTGGGGAGGGGGAGAGGCAGAGAGAGAGGCAGACACAGAATTGGAAGCAGGCTCCAGGCTCTGAGCTATCAGTACAGAGCCCGACACAGGGCTCGAACCCATGAACTGTGAGATCATGACCTGAGCCCAAGTGGGACGCTTAACCGACTGAGCCATCCAGACGCCCTTGAAATGGTTCTGTTCTGAGTCTGCAATTTCTAGCTATGTGGTTTTGGTTAATTTACTCACCCTCTCTGAGCCTCATTTTCTCCTGTGTGAAATCAGAGGGCCGAATGAGATACCTGGCCTGTAAGCTGTGTTCCCCACTGCTGGGGCAGAGGAGGGGCACTCTGCTGCCGTGTCCGGGCCCCTGGGGAAGTGCTTTCACTGCTTTCCGATTTTGGACTTGGCTTATTTCCTTTGGGGAAAAGGTTTCTGTTACTAAAACAAAAGTCCAAAACTCACTGGGCGAGATGGTCTGTAAAATGCTTAAAAGTGGAACATTGTATGATTTTCTAGACTAACCCATCTTAGAATGGACATACGAACCCTCACCAAATGCTGAAAATAAGACCCATTCAAACATCATTGCTACGTGAACACACGTAGTTAAGGACTCACTCAACAGTGGCTTGAAATCTCCGTGCTAAGAACAGTACTCTGTGCCTAAAAGTTTTCTTCAAAGCACCAATGTGATGGTCATTATCCCCAGATGTGGCGTCAGCCCAGATGTGCTCAAGGTCCTTCATGCAGCAGGGGGAAGAGCTGGGATAAGAGTCAGGGGCATCTACGCCAAGCACCCGTGTTTTCCTACTTTCCAGAAAAGACAGCTCTTGGCAAGCAGGGAACGTACCCACCCCGCCACCATAAGGAGCAGGTAGTCGATAAAATGCATTAAGAAAAATTTGAGGCGTTAAGGCTTTATTATTTTTGACGACAGAACAGTTTTTTTGTCTACAAATTTCTCTTATTCATCTCATCCTTTACCTGTGTGCCCTATGACGTGGATTTGGTGGGATGGAGTATTTATTTTGCTTTTCAAAGATCAGACCCAAATAATCTAATTGTCTCAAGTCTTCTTAAAAATTTCTCAGGCTACATCAAGAAATACTACACTTATATACACGTATGTTAAGACACACCTTAATGTCTTAGAGTACCTGTTGCTTCTAAGTAAACTTGAATTTTACCTGGGACATCACACACCCTTTTAAGCTCTTTGAAAGCCAGAAGCTTCCAGTACCCTTGTTTGTCCATCAGGACACGTCCAGATTAAGTAACCACACTCACAATGTATAAATTTTATGTCCAAGCCATTCTTCCAGGTTCCTATATGCCCCCGAATCCTGTTCTTTTAAGGAGAAATCTGTTTTAAGGTCAGATTTCTTTCCCTCCTTCTGGTATTTCACCAACCCTCTGCTGCTTTCCACTCCATCAGGCTCCGAACCCCTTGCCTATAAGTGTTTTCCGCTTTCCAGAATTATCTCCATGCCCCCACAGGTCCTCTGCCTCCCACAGCAGGCGCTCAGCCAGCCTGTGGCCATCCAGGGGCAAGCGAGAAACCCCTCAGCACTCCCAACCTTGAGCCATCCCAGCCGGCTCCCTGTTCCCCCCTGGGCTCCCCTCTTCTGTGTCATCCATTCATCAAAAGAAACATCTGCTTCAGATTCAACATCCGTCTAATAAGGGGCTGGGGTATTAGGCGGGCTATTAACATTTAAAAATACATCTCCTTCCCTCTCCCATTCAGAGACCTGATTTAAGACAGGTAAGGAGTGTCGTAATTCTAGAATCCCCTGAGTGAACACTGTAACAACCTCAAATGTTCTGACACGGAGACTAAAACTCGCCTCTTCAAAACACAGAAGTACACGCTTTCGTTAATTTTAAAACATACGTCACCACCAGGCAAGGGCACCTCTGCTGAATATTAATCTCTACAGAGAAAACGCCTCGAATTCTTGCTTGTGATGTTCCTCTTGCCGTGGGTAGGGTTGGGTCCATCTCTCCCAGACCACGAATCCCCATTATATTCAAGAGGAATCATACGAGCAAGCCAGAATACAGACTTTGACCTTTTAAAATGTTTGGAAAGAGCACCCCCCTCCCAACCACCAGTTTTCCCATTTTATTCAGCANCCCCCCCCCCCCCCCCACACACACCCTCCCGGCCGCGCCCACGGACAGTTTTTAGAAGGCTGTGTTCCAAATTCACAACTTAGCAGCTGGAGATGAAGCTCACAGTCTCCTGCAGTTTCAGAGGGAGGAAAGCAGTTTTTCTGGAGTTCTGGCAGGGGCTGTTAAATCTCCTAAAATGCTGATCAGATACGAGTAAGGGGACAATATATAAATTGTCACAGGAAATTCTATTATCAAGGCTTGATTATATCGCTAATGTGTTCTGCAAAGCCATCTGAGGACGATTGTGGGGTCCTATGGCGTCCTGGCTGTGCTGGCCACCGCTGTGAAACAGAGACGGGGACCCGGCTTTGGCCCGCGGTCTGTGATGACGGTAATTTCTCCTAAGCAGGGATGGCCGCACCTTTCTACTCCGTTACCGTAAAATCCTCCCGGAATCGGGAGCCAGAAGCAAGGCCAGGTCTTCTATAAATGCAGAGACAACAAGCACTTACAGGGATGTGTGCAACCTATCAGTGATTTCAAGGTGCCGGGACTGCCCTCCCCATGACCGCTACTTCATTTGTCATTAATGATTGTGGGAGAAGCACCTGGGGGGCTCAGTCAGTCAGGCGTCCGACTTTGGCTCAGGTCACGATCTCACAGTTTGTGAGTTCGAGCCCCGCGTCGGGCTCTGTGGTAACAGCTCGGAGCCTGGAGGCTGCTTCCCATTCCCTGTCTCTCTGTCCTTCCCCTGCTCGCATTCTCTCTCTCTAAAGTTAAAAAAAAATTTTTTTTAAAAAGCAAATAAAAAATTCATGATTGTGAGTAAACAATGTGGTATTTTTGGGGGGTCCCATTGGCTCTGCTATAACTTTGGGCCCCAAATTCCAACCATTAGCAATTCCTCTGGGTTTCATTACCTGAGGCCATGGTTCAGGCGAATGCTCTCAAGGCCAGTAACATATTACACGGACGACCTTGAACTCTTCATAGGGACTGGTTTTCGCCCTGATCATTTAGCGAAGACCAGGACGCAAAGGTCCTGACAGTCAGCTCTGAGCAAATAACGGCCTGTTGCAGGTGGCGGTAGCCATCGAGCCCCATGCTGGACAGGGCACGAAGGACGTGACGGAGGAAAAAGGAGACTCGGAACAAACTTTCCAGATCAGATCACGTCACCTGGGCTACTTTTCCTGAATCCTCCCCACCCCACCCCCTTCCTTTATGTCCCCACTTCAAGGGACACACACCAGTCAAGGCAGGAAGGACCTGAGAACGTCAGCCTCCTGCAGAATGACAGCCAGTGAGGATGAGGCCTCAAGCCCACCTCGCGGATATGGTTCCCACCACGCCTACGCTTTGAGGCCACAAGGCAACCGGACCTGGAACCTGAAATAAAAACATTTTAGCTCAATTTGGCTTCCAAGCCATGTCTGAAACAAGACCGCATGATCTCTGTGCAACACCTTTTGCTTTGCTTTTCTTTTTTTCTATGTTTATTTTTGAGAGAGAGCGAGCAAGTAGGGGAGGAGAGGAGAGAGGGGAACAGAGGATCCAAAGCAGACTCCGCACTGACAACACAGAGCCCGATTCGGGGCTCGAACCTACAAACCATGAGATCATGACCTCCTGAGCCGAACTCAGATGCTCAACGGGCTGAGCCACCCAGGCGCCCCCACACAACACCTTTTTAAGGCAAAGGCTCCAAACAACCACCCATCTCCACACACTTATAGAGACTCGCTTCCTCCGCAAATCTGAGTCTTTTCCTGAACTTTCAGTCTGCATCAACGGACTCCTTCTGCCCCTTCTCACGAGAGCGAGCGAAAGATGTCCCTTGCGAAACTGAATCAATTAATGGCAAACACAGGCATGGCTCGTCTCCATAAAGGGTCATAACGCCACAATTCTCGCAGAGGCAGAAACACAGCAACGGTTCCTGACTACAAGTGATTAGCATCTTAACATTTCCCACAGGCAGGCCGGAGCTGACGATGTTCTGGTGAAAGTTCATGGGAAGCACCCTCCCACCCTCAAAATTCCACAGATTTTCTCCGTGGAGCATGTGAAGGTCTTGGCCAAGCTTTCCGTGGTAGCTCCAGTACTGAAAGCGAGCGACCAAGTTCAGTGCAACGTCAGTATCACATAATAAAATGTGTTTAACGCCGGGGAAAGCATTTTTCAGAGAGAAAAGTCGGCTGCTTTCCATTTGGTTTGAATTTGGGCTTTGCGCACAGCCAATTTGGGACTGTTTGGGTTTTCACAAGGCCTCTTGAGTGACACTAGCTTACTGACTTCTTTAAAAAAATTTTTTTAAACATTTATTCATTTTTGAGAGACAGAGCATGAGCAGGAGAGGGGCAGAGAGAGAGAGAGAGAGAGGGAAGGAGACACAGAATCCAAAGCAGCTCCAGGCTCTGAGCTGTCAGCACAGAGCCCGACGCGGGGCTCAAACCCACAAACCATGAGATCATGACCTGAGCCGAAATCAGAGGTTTAACCGGCTGAGCCACCAGGCGCCCCTGAGTTCTTTTAATACATCATGGAAGTGGCATCCCAGAAGATGGGAACTAGCTGTAGACGCCCGAGCGCGACAGATTATGGCTCCAAGCTGGTCACCTGCCTCTTTGTGACGCTGTTCTCTCTGGTGATGAGACTCAGTGTCCCTCCTCTGATAAGAGCACCACACCAACCACCCTCTTTCCTCTGCACAAGGACTTCGCTGCTCCCGCATCGTCTCCCTGGCCTCCCCCCTCCTCGCCAGGACCCTCCTGAGGATCCCAGGCCTGCACACCCTGTTCTGTACACACTCCCTCCGGGGTGCCCGGGACTTCTGAGTTCCCCCTTCACGCATCCACCCATTCGCCAGCCAGAACGTTTCTCTCTTTCTTCAGAGTCCTAGATGTATTTCTACACAATCTTAGGAACCTACCGAACCGGTTCATGTTCTCTTGCTTCCAGTCTCCTCTTTATCCAGAGTCTTAAGTAACTTAGAGCATGAGCCGAAGAGAATGTAACTTACACTAGACTGACTACCGCGCCCGTTGTCGCTTTTTGAACCGTAGAAGGACCACCTCAGAAATAAGTCATGTTCGCACTTCCTACTCTTGAATCTTGTTTCTCTGGGTTTCCTCTTACTATTTCTTTTTAATACCATCTTCACCTTCGCTACACATGGCTCACACTGACTGTGCCTTTAACATAGTTTCCTAAAAAATTTAACTCTCGTGATGGCCAGAGCCAGTTCCTCCGTTTCAGCGTCTGATTTTACTACTGAGAGAAACAAGAGGGTCTAACGCGAAGAGCACCGGGCAGAAGGCGTCAGAAGGCTGGGTGCTGTGTTATCAGCACCCACGGGCCCCTGGGCAAGGCTGTCCTGCAGAATTCCAAGCTCTGCGCATTTTAATGTCCGCATCACAGAATGTGTTGTTTATAAGATTTCATTTCAGAAAACTCTCTGCAGTGGCACTGTTATTACAAACGTCTACATAAATAATTTAACCTCTCAATCAACACTAGGTCCCGGGGCTCCTAATTTAATAGGAGAATAGACACGTCAGGGCTCTATATACAGGCTTGTGCAGCTCAGAGAAATGCGAAAAGCAACCAAAAAATAGCTGTTACACAGAAGTGGTATCAGACAGCTGGTTTTTTCAGGTCTCCAGAAGCCACAGAGGTACTGGAACTTAACACAGAGCTAAAGACCCAAGTCCCCAAGAGAACACAGAATATCTCCATATGAAAAGAGGTGTTTTTGCAGTCTTTTAAGGAACGGCACATACTCATCTATTTGTGAGATTCCTGAGCCCAACAAGTGGACCTGATCATGGGGTGCACTCCTGAGGTCTTTTTCAACTCTGTGACCTTATGGCACGTGAGACGTGTGTGTGTGTGTCTGTGTGTGTGTGTGTATCTGTGTGCGCGCGTGCGAGCAGTCATATCCACACACAACACAGATACAGAATCTGCCACCAAACACTTAGCCCTGTTCGTATTTTTAGCAAAAATGTGTCCTGGCTCACTGGAAGCATGGAGAATTAATCTTTCCGTCTTTTCTTATTCTCAACAGTAGTACTGATCACTGCTTTTCAATTTTAAGTCATTTGAAATGAGGATGGTATACTTTACGATAAATTTGTGCTTTTATGTCAGGGGCAAAATTTCCTTAATTTGGTTCTCTAAGGAAGGATTTAGTTCGTTTGAGAGAATACAGTAAATTTTAGCCAAATCAGCCTCCGCCTTTTCTGCCTCACCTGCTAGGCTTTGCTCTGGGCGCCTGCTGTGGCAGAGCACTGGGCAGCGAGGATTTGGGTTTTACTGAGAAGCCTCTACCATCGGATTGGCTTCTGAGCCAAAGGACAAATTCAGTTCATTTAGCTTTCTCAATATTTTGTTTCCAAACACCTCTGGACCGTTAATACTTCATTTAAAATTAAATCTTGCCATGTCCAAAGAGAAAGGGAAATGATCTTCTAGAAGCTAGACTCCATTTTATTCCAATGTATCTATACAGCATCTAAAAAAAACAAAAAACTTCACGTATTTGTCTATTTTTAGTACCTGTTTCAGCAAGAAAAAAGGAGGAAGGGAAATAGCAATCTCTAATGAAGAGGTAAAATCATTTGGTGTCGTATATTTTCCTAGATTTATTTTTTATTAATTTACAGTAATCCTCAGCATACTGAGGTTATTTCCAGCTGCCACCCACAGGCCTGGCTTCTGATGGCCAAGGCAGGTAGGAAACTGCACCATTCTTTGCTAAGAACTAAAATAATATTTTATTTCATTATCATTTTTTAGTGCTTTTTTTAAATTTTTATGTTTTTTTTTTTAATTTATTTCTGAGAGAGAGAGAGAGATACAGCATGAACAGGGGAGGGTCAGAGAGAAAGGGAGATACAGAATCTGAAACAGGCTCCAGGCTCTGAGCTAGCTGTCGGCACAGAGCCCGACACAGGGTTCAAACCCACAAACCGTGAGTAAGATCATGACCTGAGCCGAAGTCAGATGCCTAACCCACTGAGCCACCCAGGCACCCCAAGTGTTTATTATTTTTGAGAGACAGAGTGCGAGTGGGGGAGGGGCAGAGAGAGAGGGAGACACAGAATCCAAAGCAGGCTCCAGGCTCTGAGCTGGCAGTCAGCACAGAGCCCGACGCGGGGCTTGAACCCACGAACCGCAAGATCATGACCTAAGTGAAAGTCGGACGCTTAACCGACTAAGCCACCCAGGCGCCCCTAAGCAAATTTTAAAAAGTGTAGGACATAAATATCAGGCTACAGAAAACCCAAATCCTCAGATGAATGCCTCCCAATCTAAGAGGTAAAGTGCCAGGGCCCCAAAGTTCATCAGTATGATTAAATGACTCCCAATCTAAAACCCAAACCAAACCACAAGCCACCATCTATTTTTCTCTCTCTTAAAAAAAATGCTGTCCGTCTGTCGGGGCCACCCTATTAACCCCCAGCCACCTGGGGATGGGACTGTCCCCACAATAAGGAATGGGGGCACTCATGCAGAGCTGCAGTCTAAGCACACAGAATAGAGTCTAAATGTCTTCTAAAAACTGATAAAGAGTGGAGGAAGAGAAACAGTCTTCATGACTAAGGATTTCATTTACCTCTTTGTGTTTTGAGCAGTTTGTTAAGATGTAAGCCAACATCTCCTGAAGCTGCGTTAATTTTAGACGTGAGATCTTCTCTCCAACCGGTTTTACTTCTCCCACCCTGGTCTTGCCATTGACCCTCAATCTGTTCCGCCTCACAGGGTGGGCGCTGTGCCCTTCTGAGGGTCAAGAAGATGCCACTGAGCACGGAGCGGGACCTCCTGACAGCTCCCTGCAGTCACTGCCGCCTCTGTCCTCAGCACTCTGCCCGATCACGTCTTCCACAATGGTCCCACGTGCAAAGATGAGGGGTCTCCAATGACCAAAAGGCACAAAATCAAACAAGACCTTGCCCGTCCTCCGACACCTGCACCCCAACTATCTGTTTCCACTCTCCTGCCATGTGGAGAAATTAAGGAACGTGGGAGTGACATTGTATAAGCGCCACGTGCCTTCTTCCACATAACTCAGATTGGGCTTCCGAGTGCCCGCCTTTGGGCTCAGACCCATGAGCAACGTGCTGTCTTCATGATTATTACCAGGGTCCCATGGTCAGAAATGCTACCCAAGTAGGCTCTCTGGAGCCTGCGTGCCTGGGGCACATTTGGTTTATGCCTAGTGAGGAGGAAAACTATAGTAAAAGGGAGCCCAGTTAGTCACAGGGTGCTGATGAGGGTGGGCACACTTCTTTCTGGAACACATATTCTGTAGAATTATTTAAAAGGAGGAGGGGTGGGCTGGCTTGGAGTGAACCTCCTGGCGTTCACGACAGTGAGCAGTAACCTTCACAGGAGCGCTCCCACCGAACGTGATCTTACACTTCGGGATTTACACAGTCGTCTTCCCAGAAGAAACAAAATTGTGTTTTAAGTTCTTTAGATGATGGTACTGGTGATGATCCTACTGATAAGGTGATCTCTCTTTTTTTTTTTAATCAAAACGTGGGTTTTGAGGAAATGACCCCCAAAAAGCATCTCCCGCTACATACAGATCCGAAGTTGTCTCCATACTGTCTCTGAATAGTCCGTGGCGAGACCGTCACGCCCTGGCCCCAAAGAGGCTCTCTGCTTCCCTGAAGTCTAGCGGGGTCTCCTTCCTTGGCCCCAACCCAACAAGCCAGAGCTAACAACACCCCTAAAATGAAGAGGGGAAATCAGCTCATGCTGTTGACTTACCAAGCTTGAGCAAACTGCTCTGTGAATCTACTGGTGTCTCCCAGGATCTATCTTAATGATCTGCCCGAGGAGAACTAAGCAGTGATTAAAAGATCAGAGCCCTCCCATCTTCGAGAAGGGAGTTGCAACGTCTACAGGAGCGGGAAAACAGCATGCTGGTTCCCCTTTGCTCCGGAGACCCGGGGCCTCTGCGGATGGCGAGCCTCTTCAGGACAGGGGAGCCACATCCTCCACCATGTGGGGACACCAGAGCATTCCTGGCCACCCTCGGCCAGCCCTGCGAGGCCTGCTCCTTCTCACCCGGGGGTCCCCCCTGGTCCCTGCTGGGCACCCTTCAGTCTCCCCAGCCCGGACAGTCCGCACTCCCTAAAAGCCCAGGATGAAAGCAATCCGCTGGCTCCTTCAGACACACTTAAGGAGAAAAGGAGGAAAGGGGACCCAGGTATCAAAAGAAAAGTCCTTTAAACCTAGCTCCACGTCCAAAGCAAAGTCCTGCTGAGGGTGAGAATAAACTGAAATTTGAGGGGGGGGGCTTCTCACCTCCACCCCCCCCCCATTACAAAGTAGTTGGAGACCTGCACCACTGACAAATGCATAATTAGGCAGCTGTGCAGGAGAGAGGCCTTTGTCCAGGGGTCCCCCGGCACCAGGCTGACCTGGCCAGATGCTTGCTCCCTCCGCCTGTGCATTACTGATAGGCCGGGGGACCTTTCAAAAACAGAAGTCAGGAGAGGGGAAGGCGGGCCGGCTGGGCCCAGGTGAGCGCGGTCATCTCACACCAGCCCCTTGGGGAAGGGGGCGCACGTCCCCGCGCCCTCGGCGGCATACCTGCTCCTGCTGCTGCGCGGACTTGCCCGGGGCGCCGGTCTCCTTGGCCGTGGTCATGGTCCCTGGGGCGCACGCGGCGCGGCGGCAGGTGCGGCGGGCGGCGGCGCCGAGCCCGGGTCCGGCGCGGAGGGTGTGCTTTAGTCCATGCTCCCCAAGCCGCACGGCTATTTTGGGGCCTGTGGGGGAGGGAGAGTGGGCAGAGCAGCCTAGTTCCCTCTAACCGCGGGGAGCGGGGCGCGGATCCGAACAGGGGAAGCTGGGGCCGGCGGGGCTTCTCCCGGGAGCANACGGGGGGGGGGCAGAAGGGGGAAGGTCTTTGTCTCTCCCTTCTGCCAAGTGCCCTGGCCGGCGCCTTGAGAAGGCAGATGGTCAGTGGGCACCAAGGAATGGCATCTTTTCTGTTTGCCCAGTGGGTTTTGCTGAAAGGCTGGATGTGAAGGGCCTTCATTTCCCTTCCAATTAAGAAAACTTAACTATGTTTCCCCTTTTTACTCAGAGAGTCTCCTGTTTCTCTTTGAAACTCAACCAGAACCTCAAGGGTGTCTGTCAGTTAAAAGAAAAAAAAAAAGGTAAAAAGCATCTGGGGTGACCTTATAGGAGCAAGGCTCCCTGCTGAGTCCTGAGCTCAAGGAGAAGGCAGGACAGAGACGGCCAGCCTGTGGTCCCCACCTGGTGTCCTCCTTGCGGGGACAGTGGG
>NW_027527444.1:2663431-2664807 GCF_008692635.1 Crocuta crocuta | reverse complement strand
GGGGGCGCACGAGTGAGCTGGGAGAGGAGAAATGCAAGGTGGGTAGAGCTGATTAGCTCTGAGTAAAGCTTGATTAGCAGCTAGTTTGCAGGTGGGAATGCCTCGTGGCCTTCCAGAAACACAGAGCACCTCCTGCTCAGGGAAGGCTGCCCTTGTCTGTGTGAACAGTGCCCTCTGGGAACGCTTCCCCACCTCCTAGTTTCAGGCCGCAGGCCCCCCCTGGCTGGGGAGCCACCCCTACACGCAGCACCGACAAACGCTCTCAATAAGAAAGTCCTCCAGCCTCACGCCTCTGTAAAGCCCGGCGCCCTTCCTTGCAGAGAAAAGGCAGAGTAGATCCGTTTCCCTTGAAAAGCCGTAAAATAGTAGGCTTTCCCTTGTCCGGTTCCTTCCCAATGCCCCCGACCCCCGTCATCGCACAAACACAAGCACACTTGCAAACTCCGAGGCAGGATGCCCTTCTTTAGAGACGGCAGATGAATCTAGATGGGGGCCGAGTTGCCTGGTCACCTCTCCCACAGCCTCAGCTTAATGCCGGAAGTGTTTAGTTGGCACCGATTCGAAGGCAGCCGGCGGTTTGTGTGATTTGTCCGAGAATACAAAAAAAAACTCAAAAAACCAAAAAGGAAAAACAAAACAAAAATGCAAAAAAAGGAAAACGCCACGTAAACCGCTTGTCACACAGTTAGTGTTTTGTTGCTTTCTGCTCAGACCTCCGCACAGGACAGGTGTTTCCAGGGTGGGGACAGCAAAGGTGTGGGTCCTTGTCACCTCCGCCTTGTGGCCCCACCCCCGGGCATCTGCACACCAGCTACTAACTATCACCACTGGCTCCGAGCCACGCAGACTCTCAGGGCGATCTTCATACGGCCCCGGCCTCACCCGTGGAGGGTGCCGGCCCCAGGTGGTCACCCCCAGGCCCCCAGAAGCCACCGCAGCTTCACGATGTTGGCCAGCAAACCCGCCCTTAGGACCCGGCGGCGAAGACGCAGGAAGAAGGGGCTGAACGGCGAGGTGAGCAGCCACGTGCCTGGGGACACGGTGCTGAGCGGAGTGGCCAGGCCTGGACCTCAGCGGCCTCGGCTGCCAGGCGCCCCGGCCCGACCTCGTCTTCCTCCTGAGTGCCCCGGAGCTGGTCTGCCCTCCCGAGTTTGCTCCTGAAGGAAGCTCCTGAGGGGCTCACATCTTACCCTGGCATCTGCTGACATCTCTGAAGGGAGTGGGGGCTGAGCCCCGGAGGCCAAGACCAGCAGCAGGACGGATGTCCACGGATGGGGGCGACGCCAGGTGAGGGAGGCAGGAAGAGAGCCAGGCCCTGGGCCGACCCTAGGAAGAGCGGGTGGTAGCCTGGGGTGCTCGGTCCTGCCTGGGGGGGG
>NW_027527444.1:2656385-2663423 GCF_008692635.1 Crocuta crocuta | reverse complement strand
ACTGATGTTTCCACTGTACTTCTCAGTGAAGACCTTATGTGTTCTAAAATGAACATGGGTGTAATATTCATTCATCTAAAATGAATATGGGTGTAAATAAGTTTGCCCACATTTGCAAGGTTACACCTGATAGCTCCAGGGGTCTCCTGCGGACATCAGATCCTGAGATCACAGGAGCGCTTGCCTGCCCAGCCCTCCCACCACCCCGACCCCCCATTCATCACCTGTGTTTTCAGGGGCCTCTGGGTAGAAAAGTTTAAGAATCATCAGGCGAGGGCCTGGCCCGGCCGTGCCACTCAGAGCCTTTCCATGGGTTTTCTGGAACCACTTCCCTCACGCAGCTGACTTTTATGCATACTTGGCTTTACTGCTTTTAAAAGAGAAAGGTCACACTCCCCCGCCCAAGGCAACAACACAGATGGACCCAGAGGGCCTTACTCTGGAGTGAGTAAGCCACGCAAGGAGAGACACTGCATGATCCCACTTAGAGGAGACCCAAAACGGTCAAAAGTCCTGGGGGCGGAGGAGAGGGTGGGGGCTGCCAGGCCTGCAGGCAGGGAAGCAGGCGTTGCTGTGGGTACAATGCCTGTTAGGAAAGATGGAGAAGTTCAGGAGAGGCGCCCGCAGAGAGCACTGCACTGCTCGCTCAGTCTGTTGAGAGTCGATCTCGTGTTAAATGTTCTTACCACAAGAGCAATCTCAAACACACAGAGAGAAAGGGCTGCATTTTATCACCATTTAAAAATGCATCATTATCACTCCGGAGGACAGGCACCGCGCTCACCATAATCCTTCGCAGCAAGTAGGCGTGCAGCACTCGAGATCTGGAGATCCCTCTCCAGGGAGAACAGAGCCAGACTCTCCGGGCACTGCCTGCGCTGTCGCCTAAACTCCTCCATCAGAGGGGCGCCTGGGTGGCCCAGCCGGTCAAGTGTCCGGCTTCGGCTCAGGTCATGATCTCATCATGTGATTGAGCCCCACGTCAGGGTCTGTGCTGACAGCCTGGAGGCTATTTCAGATTCTGTGTCTCCCCCTTTCTCTGTCCCTCCCCTGCTCATGCTCTGTCTCCCTCTCCCTCAAAAATAAACATTTTTTAAAAATTTAATAATAGAAAAAAATAAACTCCTCCATCAGAGAAAAGGCTAACAACTTGCAAATACAGGGGGTAGTGCAGACCCCGCCCCTCAACGAAAGGAATTTATAGATAAATTTCTGGAAAGCACCATCAATAAATACTATGGTTTCCAAAGTCTAGAGATTGTGGCAAGGACACCTCGGAGAAGAGTCAGGGTGACTCGAGCAGTAACAGGGGCGCCTCCCAAAAAGTGCATCCTCCACACTCCTTCCCACGCCTTCCTCGATGAACGTTTAGTTGATATCGTACATACTTAGCAAGGGGTCAGTGCTTACCTGCCCTGACCAACAGCAGCAGCCCAGGGTACTGTGTTGAGCGCGGTACACACCCCCTGCCAGCAACTCTGCGAGGCAGGGCACCCCTACTTCCCCCACTTAATAAAAGGAGATTGATATTTCGAGAACTGAAATCTGAAACACACAGTTACCAGGGAGCAAGGAGCCAAACGAGAATGTCAACCTCGGCAGTTCGGGCCTGGGCCCGCCGTACTGCACTGCCTTGTATGCCTGAAGAGGCTACTGAAAATATTTAAATAGTCTGGGGCGCCTGGGGGCTCAGTCAGTCACGCGTCTGACTTCAGGTCAGGTCGTGATCTCACGGTTAGTGAGTTCAAGCCCCACGTCGGGCTCTGTGCTGACAGCTCAGAGCCTGGAGCTGCTTCCGATTCTGTGTCTCCCTCTCTCTACTCCTCCCCCACTTGTGCTCTGTCTCTGTCTCTCAAAAATAAATGTAAAAATTTTTTTAAATATTTAAATAGTCTATGTGCCAGGAACGACACTGAGAACTTTTATATTATCTTCATTAACCCTTAAAAAATCTCTTAGATGCAAACTGCTTTACTGGGGCAGGGCAACAACAGAGCTCGGCAGATGGAGGACTTCCACAGCAGAAATTTATTCTCCCATTTCCGGAAGCCAGAAGTCCAAGACTCAGGTGTTGGTTCCTCCTGAGGCCTCTCTCGGCTTACGGAGGGCCCTCTGGCCTCGCGTGGTCCCTGTGTGTGTGTGTCTGTGTCCCAATCCCCTCTTCTTATCAGGACACCAGTCGGGTGGGCTTCAGGCCCACCCCAGTGATCCCATCTCACCTGCTCACCACTTTCAAGAGCCTGCCTCCGAATAGGTCCTGAGGTCCTGCCTGTTAGGGTTCAACACACGGATGGAGGGAGGCACGATCATAACACTCTGAGCTCCCCTTTTACGTATGAGGAAACTGAGGCTTGAAATGATCACTGGTTTCCTCCAAAATCATGAAGTCAGCAGTCCGTGGCAGGTTGGCATTTAGATCCGGTTCTGTTTGACCAAACCCGCTGTTGCGCTCAGGCACCAGCGTACAGGCTCCCTGCGCATCTCCAAACACCTGCCGGGTGCAGGAGAGTCTTCCAGAAACTCTCCCGAGGAGGGGAAGGCTTGTGATCACCCCAGCTCCTGCTGAGTCGCGAAAAGGGTCTGGCCAAGGGGGTGGTTCCCTCCCTTCGTGTCTAGGAAGGGTCCCACTTCAAGCTGCACAAGAGTTTACAAGGAGCGTCTCAGCCTCTGGGAGGTGAGGGCTCCCGTGCCAAGCGGGCAGGAGGAGACGCACCTTCGTTCTGCAGCTTTGTACTCGTGGGGGGATGGGGCACCCAGCGAGGACCAGGCCGGTGCCTGCTTCTCGGCCAAGCCAGCCCTTCCCCAGCACGGGCGCGAGGGCGCGGGCAGCTGCGTCCTGGCACAGCACATACCAGGCCTCCTGTGGGGACCCCCCCAGCTGCCGCCCCGCCGTGTTAGCACCTCCATTCCCACCCGCACGATGCCCGGCGCTGAGAGATCTCCCTGCCTGCGATCAGCCTCCCGGACCTGACCTGAGGCCCATCAGTCCTTTGCAGGTGCACCGGGAGAGAGCCTTCGAGAGCCTTCTTCATGCAGGCGCGCTATCTCCCTCCTCCTCTCCGCCCTCCGGGTGTGTCCGACTGGAGCGCCCGCACAGGCTCAGCTAATGCGGTTTGTTTGCAGACTCGCAGGCCGGGATCCTGGGCAGCTTGGTGCATTCGCCCACCCCTCGGACTGCCGCTCCCCTCGCCCCAAAGCCCATAGGCTAGAACAGCTTTTGGTCAAGAACCATTCCATCTGCAAGGCTTTAGAAAGCCCCTACTATGTGCGGACAGCAAAACCACCCATGGGACAGGCCCCTTGGCTGGCACGCTGCTGTAATGTAGGGATCCGAATGTCTTTAGAAGCTGGGAAGGTTTGGGGCACCTGGGTGGCTCAGTCGGTTAAGCCTCTGACTTTGGCTCAGGTCATGATCTCATGGTTCATGGGTTTGAGCCCCACGTCGGGCTCTGTGCTGACAGCTCAGAGCCTGGAGCCTGTCTTCGGGTTCTGTGACTCCCTCTCTCTCTGACCCTCCCCTACTTATGCTGTCTCTATCTCTCTCTCAAAAATAAATAAAAAGCATTTAAAAATTTTTTTTAAAAAAAGCTGGGAAGATTTTGAACTATTCAGCATTAATCCTCTGCAAAAGAAGCTACTTCTAACTTACTGTTCCCTGCAAATAAAAAATATAAGCAGCAAGGGAAGGCTCCCTGGAGAGCCAGGCCGAGATCCAAAGAAGCAATTTAAAGACAAATAAATAAAAAGTAAACAATGATCATGATCAAGGGGAAGGAGAATGTGGGTAAGTTTCCTAAAGACTGGGTTTCTCTACAGATATAGACCAAAGGNTCCTAAAGACTGGGTTTCTCTACAGATATAGAGAAAAGGGTCATATATATATATAATATTTTTTATATATATAATATTTTATATTATTGATATATAATATATTTTGTATTATTTATTTAGATATATTTTATATTATTTATAATATTTTATATAAATGTTATTTATTCAGGCATAACATTTTATATTAGTTATTTATATGTAATATTTTACATTATTTATTTATTAAGGAATTGGCTCACTCAGTGTGGGGGCTTGCAAATCTGAAGTTTGCAGAACAGGCCAGCAGCTGGAATCCCAGGGAAGTGCAGCCTGGGTCAAAGGGCATCTGGAGGTAGAATTCCCTCTTCCTTGGGGGAGGTCTGTCTTTTTCTTAATGACTTCAACTGATTGGATAAGGCCCACCCACATCATGGAGGGTAGTCTGCTTTACTCAAAGTCTACTGCTTGAAATGCTAATCGCATTCAGAGGAACAAAAACAAAACCAATTTTTAAAAAAGATAAAGAAAAAAAACACAGCAATACCCTAGTTTGACCAAAACCTGGGTCCCACGGCCCAGCCACATTGGCACATAAAATCAACTGTGACAGGCTGTAAGTAGAAGTGATAGGTAGCAGTATGTCAATATTCTTCGTTTACTCTTCTCCTTCCCTTTCCCCCCTTTCTACCTGGAATGCTTGCTCCAGTGTCGAGCCATGAGAGGAGACCCCTGAGGGGATAAACCCTTGGGAAGGCACCTAGAAGCCCTTGTGAGAAGGAATTTCTGCAGCTCCCTTGGCTGCTTACCTCCAAAATTTTTGTACGGGAAAGAGAAGTAAACTTCCCTCTTGTATAAGTCGCTGTTACTTTAGGTGTTCTGAGCTCAAGCTAACACGAGTACAAATTCCTCTTCTGTCTTCTCTTTGTTTTACTCTTAATAGTTGCGCTAGGAATGTCCTCCTACAATTACAACCAATTAAATGAGGAAGGAACAGAAGCAGCTCTGTCTCATTAGACCCGTCTCAGCAGACCTGCTAGATGTAGCCAAAGGGTGAGCCTCAAATCAGGGCCACCTGCGATGGCCCTGGGCCTAATGCATCCCACTTCCTGTTTTTTAAATAAAGTTTTATTGGAATGCAGCTGTGCCCATTTGCTTCCATACTAGCAGCTGCTCCTGCCTGACAGTGTCAGACCGGACACCCGTGAGGGAGGCCGTGTGGCCTGTAAAGTATGATATTTACTGTCTGGTCCTCCCTGGCCTGGAGTAACTCCGTTGCATGTCAACTAAAGGTATGTGGATCCATTCGGAATCCCGAATCAATAGGAAAATACCTCCCAGTATCAAAGCAGCCCAGCGCCCCAACATGCAAAAAGGAAAGACGACAGGAGACACCACCATGTCGGCCTCGGCTCCCCGCCCCCCGTGCCCGTCAGAGCCGTCTCCTGCCCCGTGGAGCCGGCGGCCCCACCACACACACACCCATGTGCACATCCTCTAGCACTCTCTCCAAGTCCACGGCACGTTCGTGGGGCCAGGGCTCGGGGCCCTGGAAGCGGGAATCTCCTGTGCATCTGAGGAATTGCTGAAAGCACTCAAGTGGTCTGCTAAATCCATACCTCCATCATTTAGGGTAAGTGCTCAGAAATATTTGTTTGGATGCATGAATGAGGGGGTAGAGTCAAAGGAATTCAGTGACACGTCGTATCCTATTTGAATGAGGTTCACCTCTTTTTTTCCCTGAAAGATGCTTCCCTTGCAGATCACAAACCTTTATAAGATAAGGCCGTGCTAACCGCTCGTCCTGGCGACTAAGGCCACTGTCCCCAGCTGCCTGGGACGTCAACAGCTCTGTGTTTACTGAGAAATTATTATGTGCTGGGTGCTTTGTATGTAAGTCTGGAAATCTGCTCTCCTGGCCTCAGTCTCACAGGAGAGGGAAATTTGTAGCAGGTAAATGCCTGTCAGTTGGTCCTGCCTTAGGAAGTACAGGGAGAAAGGCAGCGGGGAGCGGAGGTGTGTGTGTGGGGCGGGGGGGAGGCTATGTAGAATCTACTGGATGCGCTATGCAGGGATCAGAAGCAAGATAAGGTGCGTACACAGAGTAGCACGAGTGGATGGTCAATGCAGCGCTTAAGGCAAAAAATTAAGAAATAGACATATTTATGCTTGTAGACATATACATGTGAGTATATATTTACATAAACCTATGTGTACACAAAACAGATGTATGCATATATAAATAAACCAAAGCCTTATAGCAAATTTTTAAAAAATGCATTCCTACAAAATATGTGTTTTTGCAAAAATACATACAAACTGAAAGCTGCCCATCAAACAAAATATAATGCTCGCTGATGTCAGGGAGGGAAAAGAGAGTAGAAGCTGAGTTAGGAAAAGGAAAGGGTAGAAGCGGGGGAGAGGCCATGGAGAGAGGGAAAGGAAGGAAGAAGGAGGAATGAGGGCCGGTTTTGCTTGACCCGTGAATGAAAACGTGCTACAGACTTCCCTCTGCACCTGTCAGTCCCCACACCTGTGAATAAGATGGAGAAAGTCCAAACAAAACGCTCTGTCACCCTGTACGATCACTTGTACCATGTGATGTGACGCTCCCAAGGGTGCCTTCATTCTTTACTGACAGATAAGGAAACCGGCTGCGAGGGAAGGGCTATTTGTCCAAGGTCACACAGACTGACCTAGGTCTGATTAATGCGCCCGGGGTGAACTGACATGGAAGCCAAGCCTCCCCTCTGGGCAGGGGCACCACACTCTCTAAGTTAGGTATTCCCGAAGCCCCTTGCCAGCTGGAAGGTTCCACGCCGCGAGTCCAGGTCAACGACCTAAGGTTGGCCATCCAGTTTCTGAAAACCGCTATAATGCGAAAGGACTTTTAAACCAACTCACATTTATGTCCGCGCCCTGGCTGTCATTTATTTACTTTTTTTTTAATGTGAATAATTTATTTATTATGTATCATGTTGTTCTCTAAGTCCTTTCAACACGTAGGCTTTGTTTTTCTCTAAGATGGTAAGTTTCTCTCCCTCCCCTCCCCTCCCCTTCCCCTTCCTTTCCTCACCCCGGCTTACAGGTGGCAGACTCAATTCAACGAGCAACTCTTGGTGTGAAATTTTGGAACCTTTGCTTTATGCTTTTCATGTTTCATCCCAAAGTGGCTTAATTCCATTCCAGTCACCATGCCCGTCACATCTCCTCTGAACCATCCCGTGGCTT
>NW_027527444.1:2600334-2656221 GCF_008692635.1 Crocuta crocuta | reverse complement strand
GGAGGGCACAGCACCGCCTGCTTCTCCTCGAGCGCCTCGTGCGCCAGGATGACCTTGGCAACGGCGGCTCGACAGATGCCTTGTTTATGATTTCTAATGACCCCTGCTGAAATTTCTGGGGCTGTTGGTGCAGCCTTGGTCTGGCGCCAGCTGAGGAACAAGCTCGCGTGTTGTTTGGGTAACATGTGGTCACCCAGGTATTTCTGCTGGCGCACTGTCTTCACTGGTGTTTCAGGAAAGAGCTACCCAGAGGCGGCCCCTCGATGATCCCGGACTGGGTGTCACATCCTGTCTGCTTCTCCGGGACCTCCGCTCACCTGCCTGCCTCCTGGCCCCGGCCTGGCTATTCAGGGTTGGGAGGAAGAAGAGAACAGGTCTGATGTAAGATGGCCCCCCTCCCGGACCCTTCAGTTCTCGTGCTCCATTTCCAACACCAGATAAATCAATAAGTGGATCCGTGCAGAAGGTGTCCGGAAAAGAATTGGTCCATGAAATCCCCATCGTCCAACACTTTGCAGAAACATTATCTGAGTTGACTTTGGGGATAAGTGTCAACGGCATTCAAATGGGCCACATACAATTGCAGAGACACATAAACAATGGGAAGCTAAGGCACCTGGAAGTTTCTCTCAGAAGGCATCACCGAAGCAAGGGCATTAACAAAGGAGAGTCAAAGAAACCATGTCCCACACCCGGGCACGGGCGCCAGCTTCCACCCCTCGCCCTCTTCTCCTTAAACGCCATGCTCGAATGCCTCCTGCTACCTCCCCGTGGGCTCCGTCCCTTGCCCCACTGCTCTCCCACCACACGCGTTGTGTCCCACGTCTGTGTCAAGTCCTTGCTGCCTCACAGTGTCACCGTCGCGGCCCTGGCACGCCCAGCCCCGCGGTGAGTTTCTCCTCGGCAGGGCAAGGGCGAGATGACGTTGTGCTACCAGTCAAAGGGATCGCTTTGAGGCCAGAGTTGTGTTTGCAAATCCCGGATCCGTTCATCTGTTGGCTTTGTGCAAGCCACGGATCCAGGTTCCAGCTGCTCAAAGGACACAACAGTCGGTGGCTTGTAGAACGCCATCGGAATGAAATCAGGTAAACTCTTAAACCAATGGACACAGAATTCGCCCTCAAAAAATGCTTCTTCTCATTGCTAGACTGAGAGGTCGGTGGGGTCAAGTCTGCTCCTCCCCGAATTCCCGGTGCTCAGCACACAGAAGGCAGCAGAAAAATGGGTGTGTCGGGGACACAGGAGGTGTGCAAAACCTGAGCGTCACCTCGACCGAAATCAGGGGGACTGGTGTCTCCGCACGATGCACCAAGAGAGGTCAGAACTAGACCACTCATTTCTGTAACTCGTTACCAACAAAGAAATGCAGACAGAAGCGTTGCGCTCAGAGTCAAGCCTTAAAGGGCGATGTGGTCACAGTCGGAATAACAGAGAGATGGAAACACGAGACGGAAAATGGGCATCTGCAGGCTGCCCTGGGGGCGTGGAGCAAACCCAAGAAGGAGTGCAGAACAGACCGCCCGCCCGAAGAATCCTCCCACATGCCGCTGAGATGCAGGAGCTGCGAGGAGAGCCTGCTAGAAGTGAGGGCTCTGTGCTCACCCCACCCCCATTCTACATCCGGCCGGAGCGCCTCCACCCCCCTCTCCTTGGCCAGAGTTGCGTCTCATTAGACGGAAGGGCTGTGCCGCTTCAAACACGGGGCCCGCGGACTCCACCCTGCCGATGACCGCCCTTCAGGGAGGGAGGATGAAAGTCCAGGGCGGTGACCACTGAAGAGAGGAACACTTCTGACATTTCAGAAATCAAAGAGGAAATACGCGAGGAAGATACGTTTCATCAGTTCACCAGACAGGCATAAAAGGTTGCATGTGCCTTATTATGTCTTTTTTAAGAGTCTCTTTTGCTAAAAATTAGAGCTAACTGAAAGTCCTTAAGAATCAGGGCCCAGCCTGCACGAGAGAGCGCTGGCGGCGCCCACCCCTCCCGGCCTCCATCTTGTTCATGTTCACTCCACGACCTCTCTTGGGGCCACACGTTCGGGCCCCTCGGAGGTTAACATATGCACCTTAAAAACGCTTGCCAAGGCCAGGAAGGGGAGCGTGTTCTGGCCCCCCATGAATCCGTTAGAGATAGCAGATCTTTCCTTTTCCTGACACACAGGTGTTGCCACAAGACCTGATGGCGGGTCAGCTGACGGTGCACATGACCCTCTGATCTCACGACAGTGATGGCGCCCTTCCTCACGTGCCCTCACTCTACACAGTCTGGACGTGTGGAGAGGAACCAGGGAGCCGCCGCGGACCCCCCATCAGTAAGTTCGCCTGAACGAAACTCTGCGTAAGCGCTATGGAGTGGCCTGCTTCATTTTCTAGTCTCGAAGCACCTTCCCAGTTTGGGGGATGCTTGCCTGTCCTTCCCCCGCCTTCTGCCACTATCAAATAATAATAAAAACATCTAGGTGACGTGAGAGAGGAGGTATGGAAGGGGAAGTCAGATTGCCACCAGCCCCCACGAGAAACGGGAAAGGTAGCTTGGTGGCCAGCCCAGAGCAGCCAGATGAAGGCAATGCCATCGTAAGACGAAGAAGAGACAAGATGCGTATGATGAAACTAACTCATTCTACCGCTTACTGTGTCAGTCAGCACTGAGAGAGCAGAATAAAATTAATTTAAGAAACGCCCAAGTTGATAGAACACTTAGTAGGGGTATTATTATTTTATGAAACTTTGGTGAAACATTACGAAGCTGCTGCTCTGAGTTCTGTGAAAAGTCTAAGGAGAAATCGCGCGTGCGCACCGCGGTTTCCTTTCATTCCGACGTGTGTCTCTCCTTCCTGAGGAGGTGCCGCACCCTCACGGCTCCAGAAAGCCTTTGGAAGCTGAGGCCAGAGCGGCTCCTGGGCAGCCTCAGGATCTAACACCCAGTAACACCCCATTCTCAAAATACCCACTTACCAAATACGCCAGGACAGGGTCTTCATGTGATAGGAAAAAGCACCCCCAAAATGAATTAGCAGCCATGATGAAACGTGTCTCCTACAAAGAGGCTCAATGAATTCTGGCAAAGAGAGACTGTCCTTGGACGAGACATAACCGGGACGTGAGTCTGGTTTGAGTCACATCTCAGAAGATGCAAGCCCGACCGACAACATGATTGGTGATTTCTCAGAGTCTATCCTGAGTAGGATAAGGGGCAGGAAGGACACAACCGATGTGTTAAAATTTGTAAGGGGACCACGGAGGATCCGATTTTGATGTATTTTCTTCATCAAGCCTTCAAATTCATAATTATGTTTTCATCTTTGAGGCTGGGATCCTTCACACTGTAACAGATACAGTTGATAGAAGACAGAAGACAACCCCAGTCTCTCCATTAACTTTGTGCAGATAATCTGTCAATGGATCAAATTAATATGCCTGCCTTGCCAGTAACTTGAAGAAATTCAGGACGATAACTTTTGGATTCGGGGCTGCTTCTTCTTTGACCTTCTTCGGCAGCTTTCAGAAGCACCCCTTGCCCCTCAGATGAAGCGTGGTCTTCCAGTGTGTGTAGAATTTTGCTGTACCTCTGAAAAGGAACGGGCTTGATGCATTCACTGATACTGGAGTATGAAGGATGGAACACGTATTCCTTTCCTGGAGAGTTTATGTTCCAGTTGAGAACACCTCAGTGTCCATCGCTAGGTCTATTCTGGATGGGAAGCCCCTTTGGGTATCCCTAATACCATGGCGTGGGTGATTGGGCTCCATCAACAGCCAGCCAGGCTGTGACCATCAATTCCACAGCAAGAGGTGAGTCAGGCCGATCTGATTCTCCCTCTCAGCACCGTGAACTCAGAAGAATCTAGAGTCTGTTAGTGGTGAGGGGTCAGCCCGGAGCTGGGGGATGGGGAGCAGGCAGAGCACAGGCTGTAATGACGCAGCTGTCACGAAGCAGCTAGGACGCCTGGCCCACGGAGAGGTAGCAAGCATCAAGAATGAGCGAGTGTGTGGAGCACAGCTGGGAAGAGGAATGAAGAAAGCAAGCTCTTACTGCCCAGAGCAGCCGGGCCCTAGAATGGTCTTGGTTTGTGCCACTTTACCAGCTCTGGTCTGTAATTAAGAATTTATGCAAAGTCTGAGGCCTTCTCCCAGGACCAGGCTAGTCTGCAAACCAGTGTTTGGTGGCAGTGAGGGGGCAGGTCTAAGGTGCCAGTATAGACGAGTGCCTGAGGCTCCCAAGGTGAGTCTGTGTCTCAGTGATCCTATCCCTCTGGGGGTGAGGTGGAAATCAGACAGGAGGTGTCTGAGGGAAATGACTGCAGACAGATTCAGGTTCTCAAACCCAGAACTATTTCCCACTTGCTGAGTTCTGACTCCACGTTAATGTTTTTTAACGTTTTATTTATTTTTGAGAGACAGAAAGGCAGAGCGTGAGCAGGGGAGGGGCAGAGAGAGAGGGAGACACAGAGTATGAAGCAGGCTCCAGGCTCCCAGCTGTCAGCACAGAGCCGGACACGGGGCTCGAACCTACGAACCATGAGATCATGACCTGAGCCCAAGTTGGCTGCTTAACTGACTGAGCCACTCAGGCGCCCCCTGGCTCCACTTAAAAACAGATCGTTGGGGCGCCTGGGAGGCTCGGTCGCATCCAACTCTTGGTTTCGGCTTGGGTCAGATCACACAGTTTTGAGATCGAGCCCCACCTTGGGCTCTGTGCTGGTGGCTGGGAGCCTGCTTGGGATTCTCTCTCTCCCTCTCTCTCTGCCCCTCCCCTGCCTGTGCTATCCCTATCTCTCTCAAAATAAATAAACAGACATTTGGAGAAAAAAAAAAAAACAGGATATTGTTACTAGATCCCTGGTTGGGTGCCTGTTTGTTGTTTTGTTTTTGTTTTGTCTCTCATTCAATCCCACACATTTACTGAACATCACCATGTGCTAGGTCCTGTGTAGACACTGGGGAAACAAAAATCACAGCCCCCGGCTTGGAAGGACTCTGAGGCTCATGGAAGACAGACAGACAGAGAGAATATCCAGATGGACGTGGGTGTCCAGCAGGAGCATGGGACGTGTGGTCTAGAAAGGGCTTTGTGAGAAGTCTGCGCCGGTGACAAAGACCTAGCGCGGAGGAAGAGCAGTAACGCACAGAAGCGTCTCTTGATGGGTTACAACCCATCCGTTTAGCGTGCTGGCGCGCAGTGTGCGTGAGAGGCATGGAGCGCGAAGCCTCCTGTTCACGAAGGGTCCAGACCCCTCCCTGCAGACAACTGGGGGAAAAAAAGCCAAACCAACACTTTGGCAATAAGATGTCACGAGCAGATTTAGTTAGAAAGCTTTCTTTCCAGAATGTGGAAGATGACCTAGGATGGAGACGCCGGGCTAGGAAGTTTCTGGAACAGTCAGGCGAAAAGGAAGAAGTGCCAGATGTAAGGTGATAGGGAGGGATAAGAAAGAAAAAAAATTGAAGTTGCTTATCAGGGCAGAAAAGGACCGGTTGACCAATTAAGATGGGATCCATTTTCTCTGAATAAATCTGGCTACAGCAATACACATGAATTCTCTGGAAGGCCGGGAGCAATGCACTGTCAACATTACACGCGTCTGTCAGTTTCACCCTCTCTCTGTACTTTTCCCCGGCACCGCACCGAGCCCATGCGGGACTTACTAATGAGCGACACCGTAACGATCAGGATAAATTGCAATGATCACACCTCATTTATTTTTCAACATCCTCTCCATCTGGTCATCCTACGAAGCGCTATATTTTCTCCAGCTATTATATTTCAACCTCGGGGCTCCTTGATTCCTTGTTTTGATTAACCTAGTCCGTGTGGCTCATGGGGTAGGTAAGCCTCACTTAGGATTCAGGAAATCTGGATTCTGAACCTGCTGCAGACTGACTGTTGGGTCCCGCCAAGAACACAACTTGCATGTTAAAGCCTTACTCCAAAGTGATGGTGTTCGCAGGCGGAGCCTTCCGGAGGGGACGGGGTCACGAGGGTGGAGCCCCCATGATTGGCATCAGTGACCTTACAAATGAGATCCTGAGCGCCCCCTCTCCCCTCCTGTCATGTGAAGACGCAGTGGGAAGACCACCGTCTGTGAGCCAGTGGGCTCCCACCAGACACTGAATGCACTTCATCTTGGACTTGCGCCCTCGGCACTGGGAGAAATAAACTCTGGTTGTTCGCAAGCCACCCGATCTGTGGTATTATTATTATAGCAGCTCCTAAGGACTGAGTACCCTGTGCACCGCCCCCCTCCAGGCTCCCGGTTCACAATGCACCCCACGGACCCTGGAACAGGGAGGTGGTAGGACAGACACAAGTCCCTCAAAGGTCAATGGCCACTGTGCTCTCTGGACCTGCACAGAGCAGGTGGTGCTCCCTGGATGCTGGTGCGGGACACGCTGCGTGCACGGGGCGTGTGAGGTGGGGCAAGTCCCCGCCGCCTTCCGGGCTCTAGTTTTGTAACCCCACCCAGGGCCCCCTGTTCACCACTACCCTCCTGACCCCTTACCTTGTGCTCAGCATACAAAAGGAGCTCGCTAAATGCTTGTGGCCCCAGTGGGGTGGTGGCTGTGAGCCGGAAGCTGGGAGGCATCGCCCGAGGGGAAGGACTCTGTAACGGGCTCGCTCACCTTCCTTTGCATTGAGCCCCACACCGAGCCTCTTCACGCCGGGAGCCAGAGCGCTGTGGTTCCTTCAGCCCAACTGCTGTTCCCTGCCACCTGGGACATCCTCGCCGCCATCCCTCTGTGCGTTAAGCTCCCTTCTCCAGGGCTCACGTCCTCTCCGGCGGGTTGTTCTCTTTCTTTCATCTGTTTCTGTTTAGCTTCATCTTCTTAGCTTTTCCCGTGACTCCGTGGTCCCTTCTCAAACACGTCAGCACTCCTGACACGTGCTACTCACTGAACTTAACGGCGAAGAGCGGCTCGATGACAGCTTGTCGGCTTCAGAGTCGGGGTGGGAGGGAGCCCAGGGCCAGTGCGGCAATTTTTAAAATCATTCTTTCCTATGCTTTCTCTCTGGTTCTCCGGAGTTTCCTTGTCCGGCCACTTCGCCCCATCTGGGTGGGACTCCATGCCTTCAAGTGTCCACTGGAACGCCCACACCATGTGTAGACAGTGCCTGACACAGCAGGTGCTCCAGAAATACGTGCTGAAGCGTCGACTATTACAGATGCTGTCCTTCCTGCCAGCCTCGGGGAGCAGAATGGGGAGGCATTCATCCTACTGGTGAAGCTGCTTCTGTGGATCATGACTTCCACGTGGAACACACTTAAACCCGCCGTCCCATGTGACGTCACTGTTCTTCAGACCTGCCCTAAGAAGTGGGCGAGGCCTCAACTGTCTGCCCTACCGTGAGGAATACGTGGAGATGGCAGGTGCCCGGGGAGGTGCCTTCCTGGTCGCAGGGCACTCGGCGAGCCAGCAGCGGAGCGCGGGCGGACCCCACCCCTTCCACCGCATCCTCTGGACGCTGCTGCCCTCCCCACAGTGAGCAGGCGGGTGGCTGGCGCTCACACACGTCACGTGCCATTCCAAGTCCTTCACCTTGTACCTGCGCTGACCTCGCAGGTCTTTGCTTGCCCACCACCTCTCCTCGCCCCTTCCTCATCTCCGGGCCGAAGGTCCACACAGCAGAACTCACAGGGGCTCAGGTGCTGGACTGCACTGAGGGAAGAACGTGGGATGACTCCCCACCACCACCACACACTCGCTTGCCAGGTCTAAGCAAAGAAAGCTAACTCTATAAGGTCAGAGGAATGTTCTGGCTCCCAAGGCCATGAGTGCAAGGAGATGCGTGGCCTGGAGGAGAACCTGATCCTCCTGGATCTGCACAGCGGCCACAGCACCACTGGACAGGTGCATCGGCGAGGACCCATGGCGTCCCTCGGGGGGGGGGGTGTCTTCACACCGTTTTTGTCAGGCGGAAACTTGCTGTAGACGAAAACCACTGTGGCAGCGGTCAAATCCTCTAAAACATTCAGACACCTTCGAGATGGACCCTGCCCTGCCATCTTTAGTATTCTCAGTTATTTGGGGACCAAAATAGCAGGAACGTGTCTGGACAACCTTCCCACACAAGGCAGCGCTCAACCTTCCTCCCTGCTTTACGGCGAATCCTCTTCTCTGACTCCGCCAGACGCTGCTGTTTCATTAGGGAAGGTGGGAAGTGACAAGAGCCCCTTCTGCTGGCCCGTGGGGGCGTCTGGTTGTCAGGATGTGGCCCGGCTTCCGGTCTCGGCCAGCCAAGCAGATGGGGCCTGTGGGAAGGAGACAGTGCACCCTGCCCCCAGCTCCCAGCATCTGCTCAGCTCCCGGCCTATTCTTTTGTCTTATCCTTAGGACAGAACTCTCGAGAAACAGATGACAACGACAAAGGACAGGCCTGCAAGAGTTCCGTACAGCCACGTAACAACATGACATTTGCCTACAGCAGGGGACATAAACGATTAACTTATGGGATTTTTTTTTTTTTTTTTTGCTCCAAGCAGGATTTGTGTGAGTCTACAACAATCTACCTGGCCATGAGGAACGACATTCTCCTCTGCATTTACAAGCGCAAGATCGTCCGCACTGAAACTTAAAACACTTGAGTGTCAGCAAAGTGTGATTTTGCGCTCCTTCCCTCTGTGGCCGTTTTAAACATGTTCACACACTGACCCACTGGGGATACCCAGCACTCACCACATCGCTCTTTGTACAGAAGCCTCCATGCGCCCCCTGCGTGAGCGAGAGCTCTCTTACTGTTGGGTCAGCACACGCTTTCTCAGAAGACAAATGCGTACCTGTTTTACTTCCCCGAAGCAAAGAAACCCCCGGAGCGAGGCTGGTGGGGGTGTGGCCAATGGGCTATTGGCCTTGAGGAGGCCAGGGAAGGCGGGAGAGGAGAGCTGCGTCCTGGACCCTGGCTGGAGAATTCCAAGGCCATAGTGAGTTCTGGGCCCTAAAGCTAATGGACCACTAGCCCACAGCCACGGGGGAGCCTTGCCTTACAGTTCAGGGGTTCTCGGTAATCCCCTTGTCAGGACGGGAATGTGCCTGCCAAAAGTCACTCAGCAGGTGGAGGCCACCTCCTTGCAGGAGCATCCCGGGGACCAACGAGCCCGTTGCCTTTGCTAAGTGCGCACTCTGTTGTAGCGTCTGGTCTGACCGGTCCATGACAGCCCGAGGTTCCCATGACCCGCATGGCTCCAGGCGCCCCGCTGCTCGGTGTCTGTCCGGAACGCGCAGCCTGCGTATTAAATATCTCAAGCTGTTTGACTCACAGCTGCATCTAGGTGCGCATAAATGGAGACCCTGTCCAAGGCTACTGACGCGGCTGGACACTGAGCTGGGACCAGGACCCCAGGATCACTTCCTCATCACGAGACAGAACTGTCTCCTGTCTCCCGACCTGCCTGCCCATCCTGCAGAACGTGGGTGCTCGGCTTGGGCTCAGGGTCCTGAAGAACTGAATCTGTACTTTTCTACTGCACGGCACACAAGCTATACGTTGAGCCCATTGATCAAGAGCACATACATTTAAAAACAATATTGAAGAATCAGCTACGTTTTTCTTAGAGGTATATTTCAGTACGACGCGAAAAACAGATGGCAAATGGTGCTTGAGGATAAGGATAAACGAGTTGACAAGAGTAACCCCTCATCTTTCTGGTCACCCATTTGTCAGAATGATAAACACACCAGAGTTTTCCTGCAAAAAGTTAAATCGTTATCACCTTACAGACTCTGTCTTTCCTATATTCTAAGCATGCCAGGACTCTGCATCTATTTCATAAGCACACGGCAGGAGTAATCAGTCTTTAAAGTAAAGTAAGATCACTTCTGCATTGTGGTATCAGAACTGCTTCTCGTGAAGGATGTCAGAACCCACCAACCCTCTCCTAATTTATAATATTCTTAGGTTGCCGTCTCCCCACTTGTTTTAAACCATGTTCTCACTGAAAGTTACGACGTCCGCGTCCACCACACTGTCACCCCCAGACGGAAACCCTGTAGCCATCAAGCAGTAAGTCTTCCTCCCCATACCTGGTGACATCTAACTACTGTCTCTCTCTACGAATCTGCCTTTCCTCGATGTCTCATGTGAGTGGCATCATGTAGCATGTGTCCTCTCTTGTCTGGCTTATTTAATTTAGTACAACTTTTCCAAGTTTCCTCCATGTTGTAGAATGAATCAGAACTCCAGCCCATCATACAGCTCAGCAATATTCCATTGTGAGGATGGACCACAGTTTATCTATCCATTCGTTGACTGGGGGCTGCTTCCACCTTTTGGCTCCTGTGAATAACACTACTATGAATATTGGCATATAAGCATCTGAGTCCCTGTTTTTCAGTTCTTTTCAGTACTTTGCTGTTTGCAATTTCAGAAATTGAGTTAATTGGTGGAAATTTGTGTGGCTCATTAAACTTATGTTTTGCGCATCATCTCATAGTTCAGGTGGAATTGACTTAACACCTCCTCCGTTGGTCTGTAAATCAGCCAGTAGCCCTACAACAGGCACCTTATGGTCCCAGGAAGTGGGAGCTGCCCTGAAGGTAGAGGCCCGGTGGCTTCCAACACTTGCTCCTCTCTTCCTCCAATGACTGTGATCAGACATCTTCCCGTGACTGTGACTCAGCTTCCCCAACTGTTAAGCAGGGAAATAATTCTTGCTTATCGAACACCAGTGTCCTGAGGATCAAATGAGGCAATGTTTGGAAAGCACTTGGAGTTGAAAAAGCTCGACATAGCAAAACATTGGTTTTGAATCCGAAAATAGTTGTTTGCATGCCATCAACTGCAAGAGAAGTGCAAACGACTTGGGTCCAGAAGGAGCGGCATCTCATGGGGTCAGAACGACAACTGAGTCACACACGTGCCTACGCAGCGCAATCCAGTTACCCACATGCAGCTGGTGGGCAGGCATCTGCTCATCACGCTCTCATCTACTTGGGGTTTCATGGAGCTCAGTCTGTCCTATGTGACCACAAGAGCTTCTGTCTGGCAAAGTACCAGGACCATCAAGGATACTCAAGTTCTATCTCTTTAGGACTGCTTCCCGGGAACCCTCTTTGTTCAAAGAATTCCTGTGGTCCCTTGTGCTACATGAGCTCTCTATCGATGACCATTTATGCTTCTATTAATATTATTGTTTGCCTTGAATTGAAAGTAAGTTCCCTGAAGAGATGAGCCACACCTAGCTTATCTTTGTAGACCCCCAAGGAGCCTCATATATTGCTTTGCTCTTATAGAAACTCATTAAGTTCCTGCTGGTGATGTGATGATGATGATGATGATGATGATGTTGATGATGATGGTGGTGGTGGCAATGGTGGCTAGCTCTTGCTAATAAATACCAAGTACCAGACACTTTTATACTTGCTGTATATATTTTTTTAATTTTAAAAAAATGTTTTATTTCTGAGAGAGACATAGAGAGAGAGACAGAGACAGAGACAGAGAGACAGAATAAGTAGGGGAGGGTCAGAGAGAAAGGGAGACACAGAATCTGAAGTAGGCTTCAGGCTCTGAGCTAGCTGTCAGCACAGAGCCCGACCCGGGGCTCGAACCTACGAACCGTGAGATCATGACCTGAGCCGAAGTCAGAGGCTTAACCGACTGAGCTACCCAGGCGCCCCTATACTTGTTGTGTATTAACTCAACTATTCCTAAAATAACCCTCTGAGGTGGATTATTATCCTCATCTTACAGATGGGTAAACCAGAGGCAGCAACAGTTGAACTCACGTGCTCAAGATTACACAACTGCGTCAAGTTCAGGATTCAAAGCAGGCATGTGGTTGCCTAGTTCATGCTTGGAACGCCTACTCTATTCCGCCTCTCAAATGAGTGATCTGAGGCGACGTGAGCCAGATTCCAGCACTCAGAACATGGGCAGATGACGTTAGCAGGACCGGTGAGGTACACGGAAATGAGCCTGGTCCCCATTCAGAAGCCTGCTCTGAAGATCACTGCGTGCTTCCACCGGGTGGGAGCTCAGGGCAGGATGTAGGTGTTTGGACCCTGCAGAAACATCTGGGTGTTGCCCCTGGACTGGAGTGAGATGTCAGGTGTGTTCAGAGGCTGACCTGCACAGGATGTGGCTCTGGAGAGTCGCCATCTCTCAGTTCATCTCCCGGTGCAAACTGACCACCTAAGATTGCTTCTAAGCCCTTAGAATGGACTCTGTCCTTATCCGCCCAAACATACATGAGGGCTGTTTTGTTTTACTGTGAAAGGCTGGGAGAATGGTCTTCATTTTGCTGCCTAACTATCATAAATAAGCCACCGTGTGGGAATTCTTTCGAAGAAACGTACCCCTTGACAGCACCCCCGAACGCTCCTGTGGAAACACCCTTCCTCACGCTGGCCCGGGGACCGCACATCCCGTCTCATCCCGGTGTAAGGGACAGCTGTACTCAAGGCGAGGCACAGGACGCCTTCTCTCCCGCAGCTGTGGGGAACAGACGGTAGGAAGGGCCCAGAAGGAGGAGATGAGAGTGGCAAACCTTACCCATGAAAGACAGACACCAACACCTGAGTGATGGCTGTCGCTGCCATGTCACCCACACACAGTTTGGGTAAGTCTCTTATGCAATGGCTGGGGCTGCACGGGACACGTGCGCTATAAGAACAATTACAGGGACAGCACAGTTCTCCGATCGGACACCTGAGTGGAGGTGACCTGGTGAGGGCACCACCATCAAAGGCAAACCACAGACCTATGCCTACGTGATGGGGACACAGGCAAATGGAATGCAGAGGGAAATAAGGAATATATATTATGCATTTTAAAATATGCCAGACCCTGGACCAGGTTCCTCCAGCAACATTTCCCTGGAACCCTCATGAGACCTCTCTCAGGTGAGGCGGCCCTTCACCTGACAGGTGGGAACCTGAGGCCTAGAAACGTTCAGTAGCTGAGATACAGTCGCAGAGATCCATGTGGGACTCTGAACCCCACACCATACCATTCCTGCTATGTTTGACACTGAAGGTCTAGGAGAAGCTCTTCAGACAAGGAAGGTGATTTGCATTTCCCCAAGTAGCAAGAAGCAGTCGAATGCACCAGAGAAGTTCAAACTCCTAAGTATGCGGAATGCCTGTAAAAAGAGGTCCCCGGGGCACCTGCGGGACTCAGGTAGTTCAGTGTCCCACTCTTGATCTCGGCTCAGGTCATGACCCGACATTGTGGGATCGAGACCCATGCTCAGCACGGAGGCTGCTTAAGCTTCTCTGTCTCTCTTCTCTCTCTGTCTGTCTCTGTCTCTCTCTCTCTGCCCCTCTCCTGCTTACATTCTCTCTTTCAAATCAAAAAGGGGTCACTGACACAAGTTTTGGGGTTAAAATCCATCTGTCTGGCCCATTGCAAGGCAGGTCCTAGCCAAATTTGATCTTATTCCACAGATCTTATGCTGAGATGCAAAGTGCATTTCCACTTAGCACGATGTCCTAAGCTCTTCTAGCACATTCTCTTAGATAGGCAATGGGGATAACTCTTTGGACTTTGTGGCTATTATTGCTTTTAACAAAGTGGTCTCAAGTTGTGTAAATTTACAAAGAGCAGTGGTTATGTTAAGTTGTGTAGTACTGTCTGGGTACATTGACCAGTTGTGGCAATAAAAATAAGAGACCCAAGTGTGATTCCTAAATGACTCTGAACACAGTTCACAGAGAGGAGCAGTCCCAGCAGAGGGAGAGCCTACTGAGTGCCAGGCCTATTTACAAGTATAAACCTTGGCATTGAAGACTCCATTCTGTCACTTAATGATTATATGTCTACCACTTACAGCTGTGTGCCTTTAAGCAAGTGTTGCAAACTGCCTCCATTTCCTCATCTATAAAAATGGGAGAATACTGTGCTTACTTCACGGGGTGGCTGGGACAGTTTCATATGTTCACATATAAATGGCTCAGGACAGGCGTGACTCACAGTAAACAATCATTTAATGTTGACTCTTCCGTATAAAAGTGTTATCAGGACAAGGAGATGTAAGGAAAAGGAATAAGGTCAGTGCCATAATTTTTCTAGAAATGATTTTCAGCCTGCAAATATGTTGCTAATAGAGTAATAAACCCACTCATTACCAGTATTAATTAAACCCAAATGCAAACTGAGTTAGTAATTACCTACGTGTTAATGGGAGAAATCGTGGCCACCATTTGTTGGACAGCTTACCTGAGGCAACGCTCTCTCTTGCGTATATCATCCGAGCCCCCAGAGCTGCCCTACAATGGTGTCACAGCTCCCAGAAAAAGAGAACTCAGACTCAGTGGGGACATGACCTGTTTAAGGCCATAGTTACGTGGAGAGCAGAGCACCAGCCCAGGTCCTGTCCCCAAACCATGGGCTTCCTGCACTCATGCCCTCCACCCCGGAAGTTTCCATTTCAATCTTGAAGGTGGAGTGGGTTTTTAAGAAACGCTTCTCAGAAAGATTCACTTCTCAAGTCCTTAGCTTAAGTCTTTGTGAAGTCCAAAGGAATACATTTACAGTCTACCTTTGCATTTAGTCTAATCCTCAAGAGCTTTGTGACAGGGAGCTTAGGAAAAAAAAAACCACTAATGCTAAAAGAACAGTAAGAGTGATAAATCTTGTCATTTGTAATAAAGGCAGGCCTGCTCTACTTTCTGGGATTTAGAGCGATTCTCTCGCTGTTGGCCCATTCAAATGTAGCTATGGGGAATAAACAACTATTTCACTTCTATCTGTGCCACATGTAATTTTTCCTTCAAAATATCCAACTGCCTATCTTAACATTTATTTAGAGTTATAAAATGTTCTAAGCCTTGAACAGAGTGCAAGCATTATTATTCAAAACAATGGCCGAATAGGATTGTTATCTCAATAGGAAAAAACCTAATCTCCTCCAGAGGTTTTTAGAACTGTTTTTTTTTCCCCAAAGGATCACCCCCTATGCATGTGGGCTCATTTATTTAAACTAAATCCATCTGAGGATAAGTGATTTAAGGGATAGACGAAGTCGTAGGGACTAACGGCAAGCCAGCCAACAAGGCATCCTTTAAATAGGCAACATGTGGTTTGTATATACCATGGAATACTACTCGGCAATGAGAAAGAGTGAAATCCTTCCATTTGCAGCAACGTGGATGGAACTGGAGGGTGTTATGCTGAGTGAAATCAGTCAGGCAGAGAAAGACAGATATTGTATGTTTTCACTCATATGTGGAATTTGAGAAACTTCACAGAAGACCATGGGGGAAGGAAAGGGGAAAAATAGTTCCAAACAGAGAGGGAGGCAAACCATAAGAGACTCTTAAATACAGGGAACAAACTGAGGGTTGATGGGGGAGGGGATGGGGGAGAGGGGAAAGTGGGGGATGGGCATGGAGAGGGCGCTTGTTGGAATGACCACTGGGTGTTGTAAGGAAGCGATGAATCACAGGAATCTATCCTGAAACCAAGAGCACGCTGTACACACTGTATGTTAGCCAACTTGACAATAAATTATATTAAAAAATAAATAAATAAACATTTTAAAAAATGAAAATAAAAGTAAAATAATGTGCACACATGGCCCGGTACTTTAACTGTTGCTATATTCATATACATCTGACCCATTAAGGGATATCCTTCAAAATCATCACTTCAGAAGGCCAGATTGTTGTTGTTGTTGTTTTTATTTTTAACATTTATTTATTTTTGAGAGACAGAGCATGATCAGGGGTGGGGCAGAGAGAGAGGAAGACACAGAATCTGAAGCAGCTCCAGGCTCTGAACGGTCAGCACAGAGCCCAACACAGGGATTGAACCCATAAACTGCGAGATCATGACCTGAGCTGAAGCTAGATGCTTAACCGACTGAGCCACCCAGGCACCCCCAGAAAGCCAGATTCTTATCCCCACCATAGTGCCACTAAATCCAACTCAAGAGCGTTTCTGACCACAGTCAGTTTGGGGACACCAGTGAAAATCAACGGCAAAGCTCGATAATCACACATATCATTTTTTTGACCCTACACGAAACTATCTATAGATTTGATCAACAGTAGTACTCTTCATACCTGCCTCCAAATGACTGGTCTTTTGCACACGCACGCGCGCACACACACATACACACACACTATATATATATATATATATATGTATATATATACACCACATAAACACATATATGCGCGCACACACACACACACACATGCTGTCCTTAAAGGACTGTCATTTAATGTCATTGAACATTTGCAAAAAAATGTGAAGATGTTCAAACATTTCCACACACGTTTGGAACAACAGCTCCCTTCACAGAATAAGTATATTACTTCATAGACCATCTCTCTGAAGGTGAAAATACATATTTGGGTGAATAATCTCTATAATGACTGCTAAAAAGTCGCATCACCTTATAGCCCATTGTTTGTGCTCGTCCTTATCCGTCATGCGAGGGAGCAGGTACAAGGGCCATATTCATGACAAATAGGACCAGGTATGGCTAACTATACTTTTATTTCAGTAAGACGCCATCTTGGAATAGCGGATCAAGACCATTGTTCCTGTCTGAGTTTTCTTCAAGCTGCTTGGGAAAAGAAGGCTATAAGCAAATCCTTCAAAGGGGGCATCTGATCCACACGTGAAAGTCATTTAGAGTTTTCTGGAGTGTGAAAACTGTTCCTCAAAGTGTTCTACTAATTTTTTTTTTCTTAGCAAGTTGGTAAGTGGCCATGATACTTCCGTGCTCGAGTTTCATATACATGGAGCCTGGGACGCCCTCCTCATCTTGCAGTGTTAGCTGCGGGGTCCAAACTGCTCACGGTTTCTCCCCTCCATGTCGAGAGAACTGACCGTCTATGGATCTCGCGTTTAATGAAACCCGGTGGTCACTTACTTCAGTTCCACGGACGGTCAGCTGAACCGTGTCCATCGCCTGCACAACAGGGAGAGTCAACCTGCCTCCCTCACAGGTTGGTCTGCAAACCCGCCAGGAAGTTGTTGTTCAAGTGGCGGCGTATGTCCACTAGCGTGTCACGTGCCGACAGGGTGGTTCACATTGGCCCAGAAGAGGCAAACATAGCAACAAACTACACCAGGATGATTCAGAACTGCTGGGCCGGGAGAGAGATGACTTCTCTCCTCTTTTCCACCTTTTTTATTTTACGTTTTGAACTAAAGGAACGATGGATCTTACAAGGTAATCACTATATTTATTGATCTCCAATTGTTTATTACATATAGTCTGGTTTTTTTTAACAGTTCAAATGAATTCTGAGAATTTTCAGGATAGACACATTTAGTGCCACATTTGCCACATTATTTTATTTTTTTGGTATGATTTCACTATTTATGTTTTTTTTTAATTTTTTTTTAATGTTTTATTTATTTCTAGGAGAGAGAGAGACACCGTGAGCAGGGGAGGGTCAGAGAGAGAGGGAGTGACAGACTCTGAAACAGCCTCCAGGCTCTGAGCTGGCAGTCAGCACAGAGCCCGACGCGGGGCTCGAACCTACGAACCGTGAGATCATGACCTAAGCGAAAGTCAGACGCTTAACTGACTAAGCCACCCAGGCGCCCCATGATTTCACTATTTAGAATGGACCCAAAGCAGAGTGCAGAGAGCTATCCTGTGCTCCTACACACAAGAAGGCAGTATAATTGCACCCTCGGGAGAAAATTCGTGTCTAGATAGGCTTCACTCAGGTGGAGTCATAGCACCATTGACCCTGAGTGAGATCAGTGTGAACAAACAAACAACAGATGTTCAATAATGTGTCTGTAAACAGAAACACAAAAGAAGGCTCTGTATCAACTGGCTGATGACAACATGACAGAGGCTGGTAGGCACCTATCCCTACATTTCTGCTAGGAACTATGGTCATTATTTGCTCATTCTTTATAGAATATGCTGCAGAGAGAGCGACTATGTCCCTGGGAGTCCACCTGTTCAGTGTCCCTCATCCCCTGAAGCCGACTGCGGGCTGCACTGTCCACATCATCCTTTACCCGTCGGGGCGGAACAATACTCTCGTGTCCATGAATTGGACCTTGAACTCTTGACCTCATCAGTATGGTTTCCCAATACATTCTAATCACAGAAGGGGGAAACGTCCTTCTTTCTTCGCCCTTACCCGCACCATCCCCACTGAGATTCTAGATGACACTGATTACTGAGAGGCAGAAGAGCTGTTAACAGAAAGCAGACCCAGTGTGGACTTCGGGACTTGCTATGACTGTCTGGCCTGATCCTGAGGAGACAACAGTTAGCAATTCTGAGGCTAGCTTCCTTATTTCTGTTTTTTAAAGGCTAATCTTTCCTTTTTTAAAAAATTTTTAATAAATTTTTTAAGTTTATTTACTTATTTTGAGAGAGATAGAGACAGCACAAGCAGGAGAGGGGCAGAGAAAGAGGGAGACAGAGACCCAAGCAGGCTCTGTGCTGTCAGCTTAGAGCCCGATGTGGGGCTCGAACTCACAAAACGTGAGATCATGACCTGGACTGAAACCAAGAGCCAGACGCTCAATCGACTGAGCCCCCCCCAGGCGCCCCAAAGTTGCCTTATTTCTAAAATGAGAAGAATAACTACTGATGAAAAATTGGTATGTATTTCTGAGATAACAACCCTAAGTCTAAAACAAAATAGGTGCATCACCAAGAAAAGAGTCTTACTGTTTTAGCAAGACCATCACCACCATCAGCAGGACCCACAGGTTAGCCTGGAAGTGCTCATCAGATGCCCCGTCCTGAGTCCCCTTCTGGGTTGTTAACCAGATACCTGCTAGGCACTATCAGGGTCTTACAAACCTCAAATAAAGAAGCCACAGGACAAGAGCCTGGATTCCTAAGAGCTTCTAAATTATGTTCCGAATTCTCATCCCTTAACTGTGGCGAAGCTAGAGCCGCGTTGTGAGATGGGGGGGTGGGGGGGAAGGCTGACCGTGATCGCAGACCAGATCAGGTGCCGGGAACACGGGAGCTGCCTGACCGGCTGGATCATCTCCAGAAATCTGGACACTTACTATGAATGAGCAACAACATTAGAGTTGTGACAATTCACAAAACAGGTGGCTCAGGGGAGAATGATCCAAAGCAATATGCCTGCTAGAAAAAAGAAAAAAGAAGGAAATTTACTTGGGTGAGGACCACCTCTAAGATCTCCATTTCAGGAGACACAGCTGCTGGCCTGGGGTGGGAGGAGCAGGCGCGTGGGGATAGTCAAGTGGTGCTGAGGCCCACAGGCAGAGCAAGCGTGGCATCTACGGCTGTCTCTGAACTGGCTCCGGGGTTATCACGTCTGCCACAGATGCGGTTCAGCGGTCTGTGATTGTGCGAGCACGGCAGGACGGGTGGAAGGGAAGTGTTGCCGATTACATACATTTTTTAAAGTTTATTTATTTTGAGAGAGATAGGGAGAGACCCAGCAGGGGCGGGGTGGGGGAGGGGGGGTGGACAGAGGATCCAAAGCAGGATCTGTGCTGACAGCAGAGAGCGCGATGTGCAGCTCGAACTCACAAACCCAGAGAGCATGCCCTGAGTCGAAGTCGGAGGCTTAACCGACTGAGCCACCCAGGTGCCCTGGAAGTGCTGTGGAATTTAAAAATGGTTCTGTTTTAATTTCGAAAAATTCCTGAATTTGGTCATGAAATACAAGATACATATAAAACTTCAGAACTCACATTTAAAATTGGCCCCATGATTTCCCGGAGCCCCATCTGGTGCCTGATGCACACACAGGCACTTAAAATGCTGATAAAAGAAGGTAACGTGAAAATCAAGGCAGGTCTGCCGATTCCGAGAACCGGTATCTGTGGACATGAAGAAAATCTTAGTTTGTGCGCCTGCATATAACTTATTGAAGAATGAGATCCGTTTCTTACGTGTATGAAAGAACTGCCATTTGGTAAATGCTAGAATTTAGGGTGTATCGCTCCTGGATGTCAGGAGGCCAGGGTCGTGAGCAGCTGTGCAGATGGTCAGGGGGTGAGTGGAGCCCTTCTGTGCAGCTGACTCAAGATCCAGCCCGGCTGCAGCCACAATTGGTCCCCCCATCCCTGCTGTGGGGACACTGGTGGCCATATTTACAGGGGAAGAGCACCGCAGGCATTGCTGGGACTCGAGAACAGGGTCGTGACAGAGGAGCCAGGGAACCCCATTGAAACGCTGATGGGAACTGATGAACGGGAATGAGGCTTCCATCTTACATGGAGGAACTTTGGGTAGAGGAGAGGGCTGGAGAATTTCGCAGTTGAAAAGGTCCCTGGAGGTGAGTAACACCAGCCTGTGTGTTGAGGATCTGTCTGTCTACACCAGGTGCAGAGACCACTGTACCTGCCGAGGCCGCGGTCTCCACTACCACGCGACACCGCAGAGTCTCAACAAGACACTCTGGAGACCTGGCTTTCTGGAGGGGAGTAAGGAAGGCAGGAGCAATCAGGAGCTCAGCCCCACAGAACTGTTCACGTGGGGGGTTCTCCTCGGTACTGCTGCTGCCAGAATGAGGTCTTTTTTGTTTTATGTTTATTTTTGAGAGAGAGACAGACAGACAGACAGAACGTGAGCAGGGGAGGAGCAGAGAGAGAGGGAGACACAGAGGCTGTGTCTGAGCTGTCAGCACAGAGCCCCACACGGGGCTCGAACCCACAAACCACAAGATCGTAACCTGAGCCAAAGTTAAATGCTCAACCAACTGAGCCACCAAGGCGCCCCAGAACTAGGTCTTTCTACTGGAGCCAATCTGACTGTAGTGTCCTGGCTACATCTCAAGAAAAATCATTCCAAGGAACAAACCATTCTCCCCTTAATCTCTCATTCATTAAACAATAACAACAAGAAGAAAAGAAAAACACTCAAGTGTATACTTTACTTTGGAATTGTAACTTGAAATATGCTGCTTATTCATAAAAGTGAAGCAAATACCCCACACAATGTGAAGACAATCATTTTCTTTACTTTTTGTAATATTACAGAATAGGTGTATTTTTTTATTTGAGAGAGAGACAGAGACAAAGAGAGACAGAGAGAGAGAGCGACAGAGAGAGAGAGAGAGAGAATAAGCAGGGGAGGGGCATAGAGAGAGAGAGAATCTCAAGTAGGCTCCAAGCTCAGTGCAGAGCCTGATGTGTGGCTTGATCACATGCCCTGGGATCAGGACTTGAGCCAAAATGAAGAGTCAGATGCTCAACCAACTAAGCCACCTAGGTGCCCCAGCAAAATGTATTGTTATATAGATAATTGTGCACCAAGAAGAATGTATTCTTTCTGTTAAAAAAAAAAAGCACTATCCCCAAATATGGGTAATTGCCACTTGACAAAAAAATGTTTTTAACTTTATTTTTGAGGGGGAGAGAGAGAGAGAGAGAGAGAGAGAGAGAGAGCATGTGCACACACACAAGTGGGGAAGGGGTAGAGAGAAAGGGAGAGAGAATCCCAAGCAGGGGCTCCACACTGTCATATGGGAAGCCAAACATGAGGATCAAACTCACAAACCATGAGATCATGACCTGAGCTAAAATCGAGAGTCAGACGTTTAACTAACCGAGCCNTGAGGTCTTTTTTGTTTTATGTTTATTTTTGAGAGAGAGACAGACAGACAGACAGAACGTGAGCAGGGGAGGAGCAGAGAGAGAGGGAGACACAGAGGCTGTGTCTGAGCTGTCAGCACAGAGCCCCACACGGGGCTCGAACCCACAAACCACAAGATCGTAACCTGAGCCAAAGTTAAATGCTCAACCAACTGAGCCACCAAGGCGCCCCAGAACTAGGTCTTTCTACTGGAGCCAATCTGACTGTAGTGTCCTGGCTACATCTCAAGAAAAATCATTCCAAGGAACAAACCATTCTCCCCTTAATCTCTCATTCATTAAACAATAACAACAAGAAGAAAAGAAAAACACTCAAGTGTATACTTTACTTTGGAATTGTAACTTGAAATATGCTGCTTATTCATAAAAGTGAAGCAAATACCCCACACAATGTGAAGACAATCATTTTCTTTACTTTTTGTAATATTACAGAATAGGTGTATTTTTTTATTTGAGAGAGAGACAGAGACAAAGAGAGACAGAGAGAGAGAGCGACAGAGAGAGAGAGAGAGAGAATAAGCAGGGGAGGGGCATAGAGAGAGAGAGAATCTCAAGTAGGCTCCAAGCTCAGTGCAGAGCCTGATGTGTGGCTTGATCACATGCCCTGGGATCAGGACTTGAGCCAAAATGAAGAGTCAGATGCTCAACCAACTAAGCCACCTAGGTGCCCCAGCAAAATGTATTGTTATATAGATAATTGTGCACCAAGAAGAATGTATTCTTTCTGTTAAAAAAAAAAAAGCACTATCCCCAAATATGGGTAATTGCCACTTGACAAAAAAATGTTTTTAACTTTATTTTTGAGGGGGAGAGAGAGAGAGAGAGAGAGAGAGAGAGAGAGCATGTGCACACACACAAGTGGGGAAGGGGTAGAGAGAAAGGGAGAGAGAATCCCAAGCAGGGGCTCCACACTGTCATATGGGAAGCCAAACATGAGGATCAAACTCACAAACCATGAGATCATGACCTGAGCTAAAATCGAGAGTCAGACGTTTAACTAACCGAGCCACCAGGCTCCCTGCCACTTGACCATTTTAAAGCTAATAGTCAGCATAACGGGAGAGAAATGTCTCAGAATGGACAGCTTGCTGGCATCCATCACCGACCTCTACTGTCTTCGGGGGGGGCGGCTCCTCTGGCCCCGATCCCCCCGTGGCAGCGCGTTCCCGCACATGTGGGCCTCCCCTTTCTCTGTCTTACCCCGGCCACTCTGTTGCTGGACCTCACACAGCCGGTGGCAGGGATGCGGACCCTCCAGTATTGGGAATCTTCAATCGGTGGGACTCAAATCCATACGGATCAAAAGATCCGGGGACAAAGAGAGTGTGAGGAGAGCAGCATCTAATACTTATCGGGTCCACAGATCAATGAAGCTTCTCTGTGTTCTCGATTGAGGTTAAATATACCTCAAAGTCCTTTGTGAGGAAAACAGCAGAAGAGTCTCTGCTGGGAACAAAACGGATTGGTGCATTCGCTTCAGAGCACGCGAATCTCGCTGGGCTCCTGGTTGCGAGAAAGTTGTCTAGCAAAGCAGAATTCCTGGGGGCTCCACGCAACAGAAAACCCCAAAGGCCTGAGGGGTTCAAGGCTGGACGCAGTCGGGGGTGGGAGCACAGGAACACCCGCCGCCTCAGCGTCCCATGACCGACAGTAGGCGACGGGCAGTCACCGCGATGGCCACCTCCCCCCACCCATCTGGGATTCTTTCTCCAAGCCCCCTTTTCTAAGGGCTGTAAGTATCTGTGTGTATTTCTCCCCGGTAACACTCCTGTTTGCCTCCCCCTGCACTGCCCACCTACACTGAGAATCTGGAAATGAACTTCAGTGAAATTCCGGAGATCCCAGAATTTCTAAAATCAAATTCCAAGTAAGAAAAGGAAACTTTGCCTGCGTGCTTAGTAGTCGATCTCGAGGTGAAATTTAAGTAGCCAGCGCGCTGCAGATAAAGCCACTTTCACGTGACTTTTACCCAGGCAGTGTACAAATGCTTCCCTTTGGATTAATGTCCTTTTCAGTTACGCTAATAAAGTATAAGAAACTAAATTCACAGCTGTCCCTGAAGGGCCATAAGTAGCAGAGGTGTGTTCTCTCTAGTCTGAGGTAATGGACTAAGTGAAGCATGTTTTTTACTGATGAACATTCCATTTAATTAAAAGTAAATATCAGGAGGGGCGCCTGGGTGGCTTAGTCGGTTAAGCGTCGGACTTTCGCTTAGGTCATGATCTCGCGGTTCGTGGGTTCGAGCCCCGCGTCGGGCTCTGTGCTGACTGCCAGCTCGGAGCCTGGAGCCTGTTTCGGATTCTGTGTCTCCCTCTCTCTCTGACCCTCCCCTGCTCACGCTGTCTTTCTCTTTCTCTCCTAGAAATGAATAAAAATATTTTAAAAAAAAAAAGTAAATATCAGGAGAAAGCCCTGTCAAAACTGGATCGAGCACTAGGCCCATCTTAGCAGAAGAGGCTGAACTTACGGAGACGTTCACTTCAGTACAAAGCGCTGTGCGAAGCAGCCGGGGATTCACGGGCGAATAAATCCGGGTACCTGTTCTCGAGAAGCTAATCTTCTACCCAGGGAGATGCAGATTATATCAAGAGACTGGATGTAGAGGGAATCTGGAGAACCCTTAACTTCAAACCAGGAAACTCAGCACGGCAGTCCTTTGATAGAACCTAAGGGCTTTGGTACAGATTTTGTCCAAAGCGTCTTGTTAAGAAGCCAGTCTTCACAGCAAAAGATCTTAACAGCAAAGATCCAGCAAATCTATGGCAGGACTCCTGCAGAGAGAAATACCTCCGGGTCTCCTTCAGTTGTATCATCTAACCTCACAGCAATTTTTTTTTCTTTCAAGGTATGTTGACTTTGGTTCTCGGTCCAACAGTTGAGGACATTTTTTGTGCCATTTTATGGGAGTGGCGGCCTGATGTCTTGTGTCTAGTGTGGACTCTCGGACTTTCTCTGAAACCCTCTTACTATTGCCAAGGAAGATACAATTTCTGTGTGTGTGATGTGCCTTGGTGGAACCTTCTGGCTCCTGGACGGGTGCACCCTTTGTAGAGAGGAAAGCCCATCGGACTTACCCGCAGCAGCGGAGATAAGATGGGGGGAGTGTGCTGGGGGAAAGCATAAGGTCTGTCCACTCTGGAGCCTTCTCTGGACGCCTCCTGATCACGTGGGCCCTTGTATCCCGCCTCTCGCTCTCCTCTCTTGTTCTGCATTCTGAGTAATACTGAGTCACATTGGGATCCTACACCTACCCATTCCAATTTTGACAACTTTTTTTTCTGCTTGTCCCTCCAGTGGTACAAGTTGTCTCCTGGCCTCCTCCCCGTCTGCTACCCCAGAAAGAGGCAGTCGTGGAACCCATCTGCCCTGAGAAACAAATGGAGTGTTGCTGAGTCCTTAAACTCGGCAGAAACAAAATATATGGGCGATTTACATAGACTATTTCTGGAGCTTAAATTTCTGAACTGTCTTCCCGCTGAGCAGTGAAGACACAAGGTCTTCTGAGCTGGAGTAAGGGAAGCAGATATCCTGGGACCCTGGAAACTTCCCATGAAACAGCTTACGATGTTGACCATGACCCCAGGCCTTCATCACAGCTCGTTATTATTGCAGCGTATCCCTTCCGCTTGATTTAGAAGTCCCTTTTCTTTTGGAAATGGAGGTTTGCAGTAGAAGGAGAGCTGACCTACAAGGGTCAGGGGGCTGTGCGGGCGGAAGGGACTGGAGATGCCCTGGGAGTGCGGGCCCGGCTGGAATTCCTCAACAGCTTCAGGCACATCTGGAGTGGGGACACCTGTGTGGCTTGTATCCACAGGGAAAACCATCCTCCCTGCATCAGCGCACCTTCACCTGACTCCCCTTTTGGTTAGTACAAACTGCCATAGGCAGCCTGGGTCCTTCCTTCCTCTTTCCGTGGGTCCATGTACCTCCAGCGCTGAACGTCCTAGACGTTTCAGTCTAGAACCTGAGCAGCCTCAGGGAGACTGGGAAGCTGGACAAGCCATTCACCTTAAAGTTCTTGGAAGGACCGTGGTGGCTGGTGCTCTGACCCCTCCCCCACTACTAGCTTCCAGATTCTATGAGCTGAGTTGCTACTACAGAGCCTACATACATTGCATGTTGCTTGTCTTAAGGAAAGTGATTTCTTTTCCTTTTATCGATTCAAAATGGCTTTTACTATATTATCAGTTCCTAACAGCAACGATCAGATTTTTGAAGATGACATAAGACGTGATTCTAGCATGGCAACCTGGTACAGCCAACGATCACGCACACTGCAAAACTGAATGATGAGGCAACATCCTTTTTTTTTTTTTTGAGGCAACATCTTTAATTCGCTCGCAGTGTGGTTAAATAAACTTAATGGTGACGTGACATGGAAAATACGGGAAACTAACAGTGTACGAATAAAACCATGTTCTTCTTTCAACATGCTGAATTTCATCTTCCCCCTTTACTTTGAAGGGGGAGATGGGAATTAGTTCATCATGAAAACAAGCATGAAATGAAAGCCTTGGTGGTGAGCCCACAGTTTCAAACACACCCAAACAATCACAGTGAGGACGGTCATTCATTCTACTTACTAATTGAAGGTCTATTTCCTTTGTATCATTTCTCATTATTTAGGGTTTAACACTGGAAGAAAGAAGTGATTTTTATAGCATCAATTTTATACCAGATGCCTAAGAACTGTGAAAGAGTAGATATGTTTTGCTGCTTTTCTTAAACATCACATATCCTTAACTGTGATGCAAATTTCCAATCTGTACCTCTGGGATTTGGGGTAAACATTGAAATACTAAAACTCCCTTATTTCTTGAAACTACTAAGTTTGTTTACAAATAAATAAATAAATAAATAAACCTAAGCAACAATACAACAGAGATTTGAATACACTGTATAGGACTTAAGGTAATTTTGTCCAAATGCCTTCTTTGAGAGGAAAGAACATCAAAGCTGAGAACAATTGAGAATTTGTCCCTGTTCAAAGGGACTATGAATGGCAACGCCACACCCACAGATTAACCAGCCAATGCCCACTGAGCACAGCAAGGAGCAAGAACCCTCAGGGGACAGACTTGTTCTCCTGGGTCCCAAGTGACTACCCTTGCTTTGACGGTACACTGAGTCTACAAAGTATGTGACCCAGGAGCCGCGCCGAGGAGGGGAACTAAGACGGACTAAGCACCTACTGTGCGCCCAGCACCTACTATGGGCACCTTGCAAACTGCTTCTTCCGTCACCCCAGAAACTCCACAAGCTGACCACCGAGAATTCAGTGGTCGATAAGTCATGAGCTGAGACCCAGACAGCTGGAGGGCACGCCAGGCTCCCCCCTTGGCAGCCATGTGTGGTTTGGTCACCGCTTGATCCTCTGACCCTCAGTCCCACACTCGCAGCACGAGGATCACAAGGTCAAGGTACGGTGTGTCTCTGAGACTTGAATCAACAACCTATACGCAGCGCCTTGTAGAGCACAAGGCACGTGGTACAGGACTTGAAAGTGACAGCTGACATCTCAAGCTCTAATGTAGCTCATTCACATCACTGGGTCCAGAACTATGTTTAAAATTAGGCTATGGAGATAATAGTTGGTTTCAGTAAAAACTTTCTTAAAACCTTATTGTTATTGTTATTATTATTATTACAGAAGCATTCTGTTGAGAGCACAGTGTGTCATCATAGAGAAAATAACTGGAGTCAAAGGAAAAGCCACCCTTCTGCAAACACTGCTGCCCGCAGACCCCTCGTGTGACCCACACAACTGAGTCTTCGATGCTGTGCCCTCTAATATACCCCCTCATAGAGATGTCCGTCTCTAACAATGTCCAGTAGCACTGAGGGCAGGGACAGTCATGGCTAGTCCTCACAGAACATGCTGAGGGCTGGGTATGTTTTAGAACCAAAGATTTCAGGTTTGGAAAGGACTTTAGAGTTAATAATCTAATTCAGTGCCTTTCAAAGATTTTCTTCTCAGGATCTCTTTATACTTTTAGAAGTTATTGAGAAATTCAAAGAGATTTGGTTTAGGTGGGGCATATACACTATACGTGGTATATATATATATTGTAATATATATTTTACATATTATATATCATATTAAAACATTAAATAAGACTTTTTTAAATGTTTGTTTATTTTCGAGAGAAAGCACAAGCGGGGGAGGAGCAGAGAGAAGGGGAACAGACGAGCCGAGGATCCAAAGTAGGCTCTGTGCTGACACCAGCGAGCCCGATGTGGGGCTCGAACTCACAGAGATCACACCCTGAACCGAAGTTGGACACCCAACTGACTGACTCATCCAGGCGCCCCTAAAGAAGACATTTTAAATACATCTTTTCATTAGTTTCCTTAAAGACCCCATTATATGTTAATGTAATTAACATATGTTATGAAAAATAACCATTGTCTTCCAAAGGAATAAATTCACAGATTGGCATTATTTTAAATTTCTGCAAATCTCTCTACATATCTGCCTTTATAAAAGAAAGCTGGATTCTGACATCTGCCTTCAATTGGTTGCGATATATTACTTTAAGTATATGAAGGAAATAAGACCTCACACATACATGTAGTTGGAAAAGGGGGATATTTTAATTGCCTTTTTAGATAATCACAGACACTCTTTGAAACTGCATCAAAAACTGACAAGATTAGTTGCAATGCAGACTCTAAAACTAATGAATTTTTCATATTCATGAAATAATGTAAGTGTAAAAGGCAAATATAATCTTGGTTTCATTATGAAAATAGTTTTGACCTTCCAGACCTCCTTAAAAAGTCACAGGTAGCCCCAGGGTCCTCAAAACCACTTTGGGAACTTGTGGTTGAAATCAGGCTCAATAGCGTGGAATGACTTGTCAGATTCCCGGTGTGAGTGGTCCTGACCATAAAACCTAGCAAGTGCTGTTGGCTAACTGATGGCCTTAGGGTAAAGCACATCTTTGACCAGGTGTCCAGAAAGGACAATCTTCCTTTTTTCTTCCTTCAGAGCCCGAGCCTTGGTGAATAAGACCTTGACTCTTCCAAGCTTCTCAAAAGAATGGATTGATTTCAAGGACATCCTCATATTGAGGGCATCCCTAAAATTGCTTTGTTTGTTCTTTTACATATCCATTCCTTCAACCCACAAGCACTGTTGAGAAGCTACAAGTCCTGTCCTGTTTAGTGAATCAGCCCGGATTCTTGAGGAGGAAGGAGAGTATCCTCTCTCCTGAAACCTCATCCTAGCCACAGGGACGGTGTGGGGTGGGGAATGCAAGTCTGTACCTTCTCTTCACGGTTTAGCAGCTACAGCTACTTACCTCACAGGCCCCCCACCCCCACAACCCATCTCTTGGCCATGCCGTTGAGTAATGTTGCACTTTTAGGGAACTCTTTTTTCCCATTATTTTGACTTATCTCTTGGTAAATACAGGACCAAAATAATTTCTAATAAAAGCAAGATTGAACAAGTTTGAGGTTTCAGAGAATATTCACTTGTACATATTTTTAAAAAGAAATACAATATGGCCTAAGTAATATACTATAATAGAGTCATGTATTTTTCTTTTCCATATCTACCTATTCTGATCTAAGAAAGTGCCCGGCCGCACCAATAATTTTAAGCTTATTGTGTAATTCAGAGAAAATTTGTGAAGTTAAATATCATCATCATTATCACCACCAGCACCTTCATGATCATCATCACCATCACCATGATCACCACCACCATCACCATCATCATCATCGCCATCTTCATAATAATCAACATCACCACCACCACCATCACCATCACCACCACCACCACCATGATCATCACCAGCACCACCAGCACCATGATCACCAGCATCAACACCATCTCCATCACCATCACTACCACCATGATCCTCATCGGCACCATCACCATGATTACATGACATCATCATCAACACCACCACTATGATCATCACCAACTTCATAATCATCATCATCATGTGATCACCATCATCATCAGCACCACCACCACCTTCATCGTAATCAACACCACCCTCATCATCATCATCACCATCATGTGATCACAATCATCAGCATCATCATAATCTCATAATCACCACCACCACCATGCTCATCACCACTATCATCATCACCATCATCCTGATCGGCATCATCACACCAACCACTCTGGGCCCTCCTCATTCTATGCCAGGCAGCATGCTGAGCTTTGGATAGTGCAATTTTCATCTTCAATAAAACCTACGAGATAGGTTTTCTTATTTCCCATTTATCAAATGGAAATACGCTTTGAAAGAGAGGTAGCTTGTCCAAAGTAACAGCCAATTAGAGGTTGAACAAAGACTAAACCCAGATCTTTGTGACTTTGAAGCCAATGTTCTTAACTACATGTGACACCCATGGACTCTGCATTGTGACCTAAGGGGTGCTTCTCTGTACCACCAAATAAGATTTCAGAGTTTGAAAACTGTGCTACGGATTTTATGCATGTCATGTTTTGATTTCTTCATTAGTAAATGCATTATACATAATGAGACTGGGGAATAGCTGAACTCAGTGTAAATACATTTAAATAAAATGCACATCTCACACTCCATGAGAAGGCCACTTTTCAGCACAACATAACCTTAATGAGTCTTAATTGTGTCAAAGAACAGGGCCTCCTGGGAGCTCTAGTTGGCCATGCAAGTTATTTTCTTTGTATTTATAGTACCCCCCTTCATACCAGTCCCCACAGACCTCCAAAAAAAGAACATAATAGAGGGATGTTTGGAAAGCCATGAGTCGTTGGTCTGAGGCTAGCACAGGGGAGGTATTGTAGGAGGAAGTGCAGAAATAGATGTGTAGACAGGAATTAATGAAGCACCCAGTCAGAGTGGAAGCCTATTAGTCAAAATGTCATGCAATCTCACATCTCTGTGTCTATTTCCTTCCATCCCATCTTCCAAAGGTGCAAACTTGTGGGAGGCTGATGTAGCTTCTATCATTGAGGTGATGATTCCTCAGATTTCCCCCCCCCAAACATCTATGGAATTAAAAATTGCTCATATATAAAAAGAACTGAACCTGTCCTGGCCGGCTTCCTAATCTTGAAGGTGAGGACTTTATCCCAGTAAGAGAGAAGCATACAGAGCTACTCATGGGCTCATCTTCCTTCCCTTGACCAGGCTCAGTGTGAATCACACTGAAGGCTCTGTGGACTCCTCTTCCTTTTTGTTCTTCCAATCACTTGTATTCTCCCAGGTACTTTTCCTGTAAATAGACTATAACCACTAGAAACGTAGAGGGACAGGTTTCTTATTCTAGACGTTCTATTGTGTTGATTATCAACACAGTGATTATTTTCCTTAAGCAAGTCTCTGTGTTTTCCTTGACTCCTTCCCAAATTGGAACAGAGATCTTACAAAACCAAAGTCCTGGCGGTGCCTCTTCACCGGCAAACGGATTCTCAGACTAGACTGTGGCCTCACAGCGACACGCCTCAGTAGGCGTGCAGACATGCTGCCTCATTCTGTGTCCAAATTTCTTCCGATGAGCACATCATTCTGATCAGATCGGGGCCACTTTAATGGTCTTGCTTTCCTGAGTCACCTCTTTAAAGGCCCTATCTCCAAATGCAGTCACGTCCTGAAGCCTTGGGGTTAGGGCTTCAATTCCGAGGGGACACAAGTGAGCCCCTAACACTCCCCTTGTCATGGTGGCCCCCATCGCAGGGCCCTGCACCTCTGTCTACTCAGCTTCAGATACCCTACTTTACACTTCCATATTAAAATCTTATCTGGACGTTTCTTCCAAAGATTTTAATATCAGAATATATCTGGAATCCGGTTGTGTCTCTCCCTTCCTTCCGTCCTTCCTGCCTCCCTTCTTCTCGCTCNCACCCTGGCCCCACCCCCACCCCCTCTCCCCAACCACGTCTTTGTGATTCCACTTTTACCCACTAAGGACTCTCTCCACATACAAACGAAACCATCTAAAAAAACAAAAGGGAGTTGGATCATGACACACTGCGTTCAAAACAATCTAGTGGCTTCCTATGGGAACTACAACAAAACCCAAATTCCCGAGCATGGACTAAGGCCACTACGGTGTCTGGCCCCTGCGGGTCCCCCAGCCTCTCTCCCTCCGCCCCTCCCCCTCCGCTCCAGCCTGCCCTGCCAACTCTCGCTCCATTTTGTGTCTCCTCTGCCTGGACCAGCTTTTCCAGACCTGTTCCCCACCCCACACCGGCTAAATCGGTATGCAAATGCTGACCCCTTAGAGAAGAGATCTCTGGCCGGCCTCTCTGGAAGAGCCACCTTCCCGCCCAGACCCATTGTTCCCTGGCCCCTATCCATTGATTCCCAAGCCCATATTTCTACTTGGAATCTTGTCATTTCCCTACTCTTGCTGTTTCTCTCCTCTACTGGGTCATAAACTCCTTAGGGCAGATATTTTGGCTTCTGTGTTCACAGCCGTGACCTTAGCTGTTGGCAGCGTCTGGCGCTTTCAGGAACACAGTGAATGTTGTCGAATGAGAAGTGAATAGGGTGGCCTGGAGGCACGGAATGGTGGCCTGCATTCTGTAAATCTTCATTACCCCGGTCTGTACTGCAGACTCCATGTACACCCAAACTGTTAAAAACCTCTCTTATTGCGATGCCTCTCAATGGCCACCAGGGCCACTCTAGCTTCTGCGCAAAGCCACTCAGTTGACCTTACTTCGCATTGCTCCTGAGCCGATCTCCCCCTGCCCTCCCCACTCCTTTATCTTGCTTACGGCATTTCTTCAAGTCACCTTCTGCAAGGAAACCTCCCTTACTACCTCACTGACCCCTCCCTTTCCATGACACATGTGTATTCAGTTTGGCAATCTGTAATTCAGTATTTCTTGTTTATCCATATTTTACTCTGAACAAGATCTTAAACTCCTCAGAGGGAAGACCTATGTGCCACCAGTTTTGCTAACGTGCATGTTTTGAAAATGTGACTTTGTTTGAATGCAGTTGATATACTAGGGAACTATATGAGCATGCCACTAATTCTGTGCTTGTGTAAGTGTGACTTTGTGGGAAACACGCGGTGAGTATGTGTAGCTTGGCTGAGCCTTAGGAACACACATACACACACACATACACACACTCACCTACCCTCACACGTGGCAGCAACCTCCATCTGGCACCTGTCTTGAGTCACACCCACCCATGTCACAAAGTTCCATCTGATTCCAGACAACCCCCTTCCTTCCACCTCTGGGTGACATCTCACACATCTCACAATGATGCCCCCCCCCCAGGACTGACTCCTCCAGGCAAACTCCAGGTCCTATTCGAGGTAAAGAGCCTTCCATGTCATAAGTCGTATATGATTCTTAAGCCCTGGACACAGATAAAACTATCTTAACATTTCCACAAGGCTCCTGCTTTTTCTTTTTGTGTCAACGTTTTCCCCATACACCCTGCAGTTTTTATTGTGTGATTTTGCATCACGTGGTGAATTTTTAGGAATACACATGTTTTGTTAGAGCAGAATATCTATACATTTGTTGACTTTGTGCCCCTGTTCTAGGTACTTTGAGGGAAGGGGCACCATCAAGCCGTTTTTATTGAGTATTTCCTAATTTAGATGAAAAATGCCGTTAACTAGGATTATATTCATTTTGCATTGTCCTATACTATATATTTGTAGCCTTTGCCATTTCTTGTAAAGCAGGATTTAAAAAAAAAACTTGAAATAAGAGGTAAAATGCACAGTCCTATAGCCAAGTCTACTTCCCTGACCTGAGCCCTGTTCCCTGGATCGCGAGCGCTATTCCTGTTCCATGATGAATTAGTTCGACTGTTTAGGGTGGGTAGCACAGATCTTGCTGAGCCTCCATTTTCTCATCTCTCAAACAGGCATGATAAAGGCAGACACTGGATTGTTATAAGAATAAGACAAGATATGCGTCAAAGCCCCTGAGCACCAAATTTGTTGTTTCGTTGCATTTCACTAAAACACGAGATGCATTTCCGCAGAAGCCAGGGAAGGCGTTTAGATAGGCGCCCAAAGTGGGCCACTTCTTGACCGCAATTCATCCCACCTCTCAACACCTTTGCAACCCATTCTTTCTCTGAGTTCCACCTTTGCAACCCATTCTTTCTCTGAGTTCCCTTTCTCCACAATACTATGTATAATTTTCAAAGATCTCTTTGCCTTTGCAGCCTTTAAGACCACAACACAAGGAAAGCACACCTAGAAATGGTGTCACATGATCTGCCCTTTCCTACTTGTTCTTGGGAACAAAGGAGAGAAAAAGCTAACATGCATGAAAACAAATAAATTGGGTGGATGTCAAGGACCTCTTCTATCTTGTGGTAGCCAAATGAGGTCATTACCGCTTTGCCATTTACTCCATTAATACATACAAGCCATTTCTCCATGTGTGGCTTTCTTACTCAGATGCCTGAAATTATCACCTGTACCTGACTGGACTTCTCCATTCTTGGAGGGCTTTGAATCCGAGTACTCTCCATGGGAGAGGTATCTTCCGAGGACAGACAGAGTGAGTGCACGTCACAGTGGGCATGAAACCCCGAGGACAGATGAGACAGTGCTGCCTGGCCAGGCACCAAAAGAGAGGGTTCATTAGAAAGGTCAAGGTGAGTGCCATCAACAGTGCCCTACTGAAACATGCAGGAAGTTGGGCAAAGGTACAAATTTCCAGTTACAAGATAAATGAGCGGCTAGTGATGTAACGTACACGGTGACTGCCCCTAATGCTGCTGTACGGCTTATGAGAAAATTAAGACAGTCGATCCCAAGTGTTCTTATCCCAGGAGAACTTTGTTTTCTTCTTTCTTTTCTTTCTATCACATCTATGTAAGATGATAGATGTTAGCCCAACCTATTGCGATAATCACTTCACCATATAGTCAATCAAACCATCATGGCGTAGGACTTCAACTTCCACAGTAGTAAGGTCAATTACTTCTCAAGTAAACTGGGAAAAAATACCCTCCCCTCAAATGTGCATGTGTGAAGATGTTTACTCACACTTTGATAAAGAAAATATAAAGCAACAATTAGATATCCCCCATGAAAAAAGAGGGGCAAGAATGTCTTCGGGTATATTCTGTTAAAGAGAGAGAGGAATATTTCATCCCTTCAGTCTTAAGCCTACTGTTTGCTAATTACACTTGACCTCCCTAAAGAGAGGATGAAAAGGAATATGGTGGCTGTTCCAGGCTAGAAGCCTTCCTAACGCCTCACCACAACCTGAGGCTGAACATCTGAAGCGGGTCTGGGGTTAGCACGTGTTAATCAAGAGGAACCTATTGAGAACCCAGATTCTAATTTTCTCTTCTTTCCACAGCACTGTCTCCTAATAGGAGGTTACTGCAATGTGCTAATCCCACGGTTTCTTGCTGCTTATTTGATTCTAGCCTGAGCAGAAGAGGAAAATCAGATCCAGGAGCATGGGAAGGGCAAAGCCACTGGGGGCCAAAACCAAAAATCTGTAATGACTTGCTTTATAATTTGGAGAATATAGATGTGTGGGTGAGCTCTGGTTCAAAGATCTTTCAAGATCTTTGGAGGAAATGTGTTTTCAAATGTCATGCTTCATCTCTCTGCACCAGTCACGCAGACTGATCGTTTTCCATTACAACACCCAGCTCTCATTCCGTCCCACGACTGTGATGAAAACATGCCAAGCTGCTGAGTTTCCCTCCACTGAGCAAGGGCCGTCTGGCTTGTGCAGAGTGCCCCCGCACAGCGCACTTGCCGGGAGGATCAATGCGTTGCATACTCTAGTTTATGAAACCTTTCTACTAATCAAGATAAATTATAACCACTCTTGGACTTTTTAAAAACTAGTCCAATAATTTATTCCATAAATTGGGTCTCATAATTCATCAGGAAGTGATTCCTCTCCTTGTAGCCAGACTTTAATTATATTATGTCAGAGTCTACAGCAGAATATATCTTTCCTTTATCAACTCTTACATTTCAGACACAATTACGGTTTTTCTCGATCCTTACCAAAATAACATTGTAGGTTATAAAGCATTTTGTGCCTCTTGTAGGCTGTTTCCATATATTAATCTCAGGCGGTCCTTGGGTAAACTGGTAAAGAGAGCAGATAATACTATGCCGATTTTACAGGTGGTGAAACAAACATGACAATGTTCAGGTAGAAAATAAAATCCACCGCCGGCATTCATGGGGTGTAGGAGCGAGGTGTTGTAACTCACCTGAAAGTCGTTCTTTCCTATTACTGTAGGAAAGCACCTACTGCATCCTGTTGTGTTTTAAGTGAAAAGCATATCATGAAACCACAGGATTTTCAAGTACTGTGGCATTAAAATTCTGGAAACACCGGCGCACCTGAGTGGCTCAGTCGGTTAAGCTTCGACTTCAGCTCAGGTCATGGTCTCACAGTTTGTGGCTTCGAGCCCCCCATCAGGCTCCATGGTGATGGTGAGGAGCCTGCTTGGGATTCTCTCTCTCCTTCTCTCTCTGCCCCTTACTTGCTTGTGCTTTCTTTTTCTCTCTCTCTCAAAATAAATAAACTTTAAAAATTCTTTTAAAAAATAACCATAAATAAAAATTCTGGAAACAACTAGTTTCTGTTCTGTGAAGGATCCAGACATCTAGGCACTAGCGGGGAGGGCAGGCTGAAGACAAAGAAGAAGGGGAGAAGATGAGCGGGAGCACTTCTTCCCTGGGGACAGGGGAAGTGAGGTGAGGCTCTTTGCCTGTCCCCCACCGTCCCAGTTATATCTCCACCTCCCCAAATCTCCCTCTTTGCTGGCTCTTACTCTCCTTACTTTTGGGGTATTATTCATCTAATCCTGCTGTCTTGTCAACCTTCAAATAGTTCTAATTGTCTAACTATCTGCTCTGGGCTCTGGCATGATCATAAAACCTTTCAGCATTTCACACTGCCCCTAGGAAAATGGATCTCAGTTTCCAGAATATNGGGGGGGGGGGGGGGGGGGGAAGGAAGGAGCTCCTTCAGGCTTCAGCTCCACCCCTCCCCTGTCATCCCTCCGGTCCCCCACACACACACCCCTACATTCCCTCTCCCACCTCAACAGATTTGCTGCTCTCAGCAAACTGCCAGCACAGACTTGACTCACATGTTGGTACCATGAGGGATTTTCATACACCTTGCATTTTGTGGTCCATATGGTTCTTTTTTTTTTTTAACCTTTATGTTTTTCACATAATATAAAACATTAAAAAAAAAAAAAGAAGCCACTGCAGGCTCCTAATAAGCAGAACTCTATATTCTATTTCCTTTTTGTCCTCACGCAATAATTTTTATCCTGGAATTTATTTAAATATTTTCTAAATAACATACTTATGTCATTTTTCTCTTGTAAATAGTATCTGTGGATTGCCTATAAGAAGATGATGATTTTTTTTTTATTTTAAATAGTTTGTTGTCAAGTTGGTTTCCATATGGTTCTCTTAATCACTCTCCTTTTCTTTATATTTGCAATGATCTATTCTCTTTCTCTCAATAATGGATTCCTCCTACACTTATTCTCCTCTCATTAGCTTTCTACACCCTCCTGTTCCCTACACCCTCCTGTTCCCATCTGGAATCTTCCTGTAGAACCTCGCCTCAGACACAGTTGAGCCCTCGCACTCAGTACAATGTGACTTATGTTCTTCCCTTCATCGAAGCTCTTATTTCTGTATAATTCCTAACACAGTGAAGGTGTGTTTCTGCTAACCTCCCGGCTCCTGGGTCTTCTAATCAAGCCCTCGTGCTGACACACATCATGACCTGGGTCCGTCCTTGAACCCCTCCCCACCCCTCCCCCCACAGTGGCTGAGGGAAGCATCTTGGGTAATTAAGACTGCATGCTCATATCTATGGAGTGCAGGCTTCTTATCGTCTTAGAAGATACATGAAGTTGTAAATTGAACGTATAGATAAATAAACAAAATAAACCGACCTCTAGTTACACCCACAATGCCCAGAGTTGAATGAGATGCTTTAGATGTGGCTTTGTGATGGCACAAGAGAACAAACAACAGTTTAAAAGGAGCCCCAAGGGGTGCCTGGGGGGCTCAGTTAAACATCTGACTTCAGCTCGGGTCATGATCTCACAGCTTGTGAGTTAGAACCCCGCGTCGGGGTCTGTGCTGACAGCTCAGGGCCTGGAGCCTGCTTCGGATTCTGTGCCTCCCTCTCTCTGTGTCCCTCCCATGCTTGTGTTCTGTCTCTGTCTCTCTCTCTCTCAAAAATAAATAAAGATTAAAAAATAATAACAGAAGCCTGGCACTTCAAGAGAGGTCAGGGCACAGATACAGTTGGATGGGCACAATGGTTGGACTGGGCACAGGGAAGGGCAAATGCTGTCATCTGGGCAACTTCATCAGCCTCTCCAAGCCCCCGTTTCTTCAATTACAGCAAAGGACAGTAATAGTGGCTGTGAAGGACTATCGTACTTAATAAATTAGATAATCTATTAATACAGCTGGAACACTGTTCGTCTTTAGAGACAGCATGTCATCACCACCATCATCACCACCACCACCACCACCATCATCACCACCATCATCATCACCACCATCATCACCGTCACCTTCATCATCATCATCACCACCATCACCATCACCATCAACATCACCACCACCATCATCACCACCATCACCACCACCACCACCACCATCACCACCATCATCACATCATCTTTACCATCATCATCCATCATCATCCTGGTCTTTATTATCAATATGGCTTAGGGTGTGTAACTATAGTCACACACACACGTAAATACATACATATATATATATATTCCTATAAAATTGCAAATATTTTCCTCCATTATGATAAGCATCAAATCACTTCTACCTTTAAAACAGTATGCAAGGCAAGAATTAAAGATATGTGAACACTTACAACGGTGTATAGGCAGCTGCTACACATGCCACCTAATTGATCTGCGTTTCCTTCCTGCCCCCTGCTGAGCCACATCACCTCCCTTTGCTCTGGCTTATTTGCATCTCCTCGGAACAAATATGTGGAGTGGCCCCTACGCCACCCTCCCTCAGACCCCCTTCCCCAGGGGGACCCTGGTGGGCGCTTCCTGTCCCTCTCAGTTAAAACTCATCTGCAGAGAAAAGACAGACTCTTCCCAGTTTTTCCCTGAGTAGAAGATGATCTCTCTGAAAATGATGCCGGTACATTCTTGGGACTCACTCCCATCTTCCTTGAAGTCTGCTCTGCCTGCATGGGTTTACGTGCACAGGGTGTTTGGGATAATTTTACTAATTACCCCAAACATCCCCTTCACCCCATGCCACCCACTTTTCCCCTCATTATCTTCCTACCTGGCTTCTTACTGGAGACATTCTAAACTTTTATTTTCATTGTATTTTGGATCTGGCAGATTAAAATCCTCCTTATACAAAAGGGGTCACTTTTAAATGAGCTATCAGGCGGCCTTCACCAAGAACTGCGGTTTCTAGAATTCTGTCTGGGGGCAAGCGGGTCTCCAGGACACTTTTGACGGTAGTTTTCACTGAGTCTGTCCAAGGTAGAGCGAGACGGGCAGACACCCTCACCCTGGTTTAGTCTCACCATCTGTCCCACTGGACAAAGGCTCAGACTTCCTTTAAGCTGATTTTTGTTCTTTTATCTCGCATATTCCCCTGCACACTAAGAATTCTCCTGCTTTGTTGGGATGGCAGTGATCGACCAGGAGTAGCTTCAGTGACATGTGCTCACATGCCATTGACAGGGACAGTGACGTGTGGGCTGGGAGGGAAGGCGGATGGGGTTCGCGGGGCAGGAGTCTGTGCAGGTGTGGGAAACGCAAAAGCAGGCTGCCTCGGGGGGATTTTACAGCAGGACAGATCCGCCTAAGGGTCAGCAGGTAGGCTTCGTATGGAAGCCATCGCAACAGTCCTGAGCAAGGTAGGGGACCAGCGCCCCTCTCTGCCCGGGGACACTTCTGTCCCCAGCCCCAGTTGGCCACTGAAGGGAAAGGATTTTTGCCCAAGATTAGCTTTTCCTCAAACATTCCACCTCCGTCTCCAACACACTCACAAAGACACAAGCACATGTGACCATGAACCACAAGGATCTTGATTTTTCAGTTCAACCGAAGCAGAGAACCTGCTACAAGCCTTACATCCAGGAAGCCCACTGGCGAGGCCTCCGCGTTCTTCCCAGAGAACAAGTCTCTCTGTAGCGACAGCGCACCGCCAGCCTCGGCTTACAAGTACCGTCACTCCGCCAGCGTCCTTGCTCTCATTCAAACCACAGTACCGCCGCCTCACGCCCCATCCCTACGGAACCCGGAGAACTTTCCTGTCGCCTCAGTCTGAAAGGTGGTCAGCTGTGTCATGGCTTCACACTTTCTCAGTGTCCCTGATGCCTCCTCTCCCATCATCCCCAGAGCACCTGCTGCCCCGAAGCTTCCTAAGCACCTGTAGGTTTCCTTATGAAAGAAATCGCTCTTGTGAATCAGCTACCTGCCAGCCGGGGCGGGTACCTTACTCCTTTCTCTGGATGCTCCTCTGCCAGTGCTCTGCTGGGAGTGCTTTCCTGAGGCTCAGCTTTACCGTCCAGGAACTGAGGCTCAGGATGGTCACGTGGTGTCCTCAGGTCCTCCCAGTCTGGGAGACACGCCTTCCTGGACCCGGGCAGGCTCCCCACTGCTTGTCAGCACCCCCAGACCTGGTGCCCTAAGTGCCCCAGCTGCACAGTTTTGGAGCTGATGAGCTGCTGGGCTCACCTGCAGGCAACGTGCCCGCCCTTTCCCTCTGCCTCTTCTTGTCTTCACCTCCCTGGTCTCTTTTCCCTTCCTTCGCCTCCACACAGAACTCCTTCAGTCAAGAGACCGATTTTTCTCTTTGCCAGGTAGCAGCCGCCAGGGAAGACTGCACTTAGAGACAGCCCAGACACGCTTTCCAGTCAATGAAGCCGACTGAATTCATCTTTGGGAAAGGCATTTCTTTCTAAGGAGGGAGAGACACCCGCTTTTCTGCAGTTCCCGCACAGGATCAGAAAGAGGGAAGAAATCCATTTGTCTCCTACTTGAATTCACAGGCACCGTGGGAAGCCAGCAATGCCTTTATCAAAGTCTTGTGAGATCAGACTCCCCGGCAACCCCGTTAGCCTGCCCGCCACGGGCACACCCCCACCCCCTCGCCAAGCAGACCCACAGTCCAGACATGAATGCGGGCAGGCCGCTGTGCTTCTTCAGAGGAGGCTGCATGAGAAATGAGACCTAGTCCTCACTCCAGACTACAGGGAGCCCCTAGAGAACACGAGACAAAATTCTGGGGGTCCGCAAGCCTTCTGAAACCACATGCCAAATTCTGTGTGTCCGTGCAGGCATACGTGAATGTCCCTGCAGACATGGTGTTCTGAAGATTCTCAAAGAGCAATGATCTACAAAAGGCTCTGAAGCAGGAGACCAATGCCTGGGATCCTGGAAAAGCCCCTTCCTCTCCCCTGCGAAGCCAACACCAAACAAAACAAAACATGGCCAGATAACTCTTATACACGCTGAAGAAAATATACAGGAAAGAATCAAGAAGCTTTGATATTCACATGTTCTCCGATATCTCAGAGAGAGGACGAACCCAGGATACTTGCAGAAGTAATTATTTGTGCAGACTCTGTGTTGTCAGGTAATCTTTTAAAAAGCAATTTGATGATCTCCCTGGCTAATAGTTTCTCTGGGTTAATTAATAGGTTAATTGATATGTTGCCTTCTCTATCACATTAAAGCCGCTTCCCTAAAGAAAGCTGATTTAGTTTCCAAAAATGAATGGTATGCTTGTCTTTGACACACACAACTAGAAAATGGTCTCTTGGTTCAAAGAGAGAAAGTTTCATTTCTCACTTAGCTATTCACCCAATATTTGCACGATTTTCCGAAGGGGCACCAATCCTGTAGGTCAGAATCTGAGACAGTAACAAAAACAACTGGTTGTTACCTGTATGCGTCTAATTCCAGACAACCAGCTTCTACAATTATTTGGCTTCACTTGTGCTAATATCACTCAACTCCTGCAACTTTATAGTAATTAAAACAGATGGTGGAAGTCCTTGAAATATGTACGTCTTCTTCAAGTTTGTTTTAGCCATTTAGCCCCCGCACACACACCCTTAAGGTTAGTGTTATCAGAGATTAAAGACCACAACATCAGTAGTCAACCTGGCCTCTGCTTCACTCTATTATTTATGGAGTTCCCTGGATGTACACGGAACTTCGTAAAGCCTGCGTGATATTAACATGCCAGCTCCAGCGAGCTCACACGTCGATGCCAGAGAAGTCAGGATGAATCGGATAAGACTGTGTGGTTTCAGTATGGGGGTGGCAGAAACGATGAGCCCCTTGGCTGACTCGGAGAACTTCCCAAGGAGAAATGGCAGCAGATTTGAAGAGCTGTAACACAAACACTGAAGGGCCCCCAGTGACTCATGAACTTCTGGAATATCTTCTTCCTTTGTTCAAATTTACTGCCTTCCATTTTTCAAGTTCAATCACATACAAAGAACTGAATGAACATCTGTTAGGAACTCAGTCCTCTGTAAATTCTGGAAGGTAAATGGTATGGAATGTGTGTGGGGAAGGGGCAGGGTCTGTGCTACTTTAGACAGGAATGGAAAAAGTACCTCCTTTCTTTAGTTTTGAGATGGACTGTTTCAGTCAGCAGACTTTTTTCTGAACTTAAAACCTAACATGAGAGGCAGGTTAAACATGCAGGTTTCCTTTTGGGTAAAATAAACAGAGTATATGATAATCAAGTGCTGGGTAATACAATATTAAGTCAAAATGTAATAGAAGGCTGAGGAGAAATGAATTTATGGCTATAAGAATGAACAAGGAAGGCTTTTTGGAGGAGATGGGAGTGGCGTGGGATCTTTAAGAATATTGATGGTTTGGGGGCACCTGGGTGGCTCTGTCAATTAAGTGGCAGACTCTTGCTCTCAGCTCAGGTTATGATCTCTTGGTTCATGAGATCGAGCCCTGTGTCGGGCTCCATGCTGACAGTGCATGGAAAACGCTTCTGATTCTCTCTCCCGCTCTCTCTGTACCCCTCCCCCCTCGCATTTGTTCTCTCTCGAAATAAATAAACTTTAAACAATTTAAGAATATCGATGATTTCGGGGTGCCTGGATGGCTCCGTCGGTTGAGCGTCCGACTTCGGCTCAGGTCATGATCTCACGGTGTGTGGGTTCGAGCCCCGTGTAGGGCTCTGTGCTGACAGCTAGCTCAGAGCCTGGATATATATATATATATCCTNCTCTCAGCTCAGGTTATGATCTCTTGGTTCATGAGATCGAGCCCTGTGTCGGGCTCCATGCTGACAGTGCATGGAAAACGCTTCTGATTCTCTCTCCCGCTCTCTCTGTACCCCTCCCCCCTCGCATTTGTTCTCTCTCGAAATAAATAAATAAACTTTAAACAATTTAAGAATATTGATGATTTCGGGGTGCCTGGATGGCTCCGTCGGTTGAGCGTCCGACTTCGGCTCAGGTCATGATCTCACGGTGTGTGGGTTCGAGCCCCGTGTAGGGCTCTGTGCTGACAGCTAGCTCAGAGCCTGGATATATATATATATATCCTATATATATATAGGAGGTTTACACCCTACCTTTATCAGTGAAGCTTTCCCGTGTTCTAACAACAAATAAAGTGATGGCCTGAGAGTGAGTTGGCCTGTTTTTCCTAGGATGACTTCCTTAAAGTCACAGGCTTTGGGGCACCTGGGTGGCTCAGTCGGTTGAGCGTCTGACTCTGGCTCAGGTCATGATCTTGCGGTTTGTGAGTTCGAGCCCCACATCGGGCTCTGTGCTGACAGCTCAGAGCCTGGAGCCTGCTTCAGATTCTGTGTCTCCCTCTCTCTCTGCCCCTCCCCTGCTCGCTCTCACGCTCTTTCTCTCAAAAATAAATAAACATTAAAAAATTAAAATAGAAAACAAAGTCACAGCCTTTTACCCAGAGGTGTACCAGTCCAGGCCTATTACATCCTGGAAACACCAAACTCAGGACATCACTTCAGTGTGGAAATATCATCTGTTTCAAATGAAGTGAATGGTCAAACCTCACTGTCCATCACACATAAAATCCATTGACAGCAATGAAACATCTGTCATTGTTAATTTGCTAACAAGAAACTATTGGAATAATCATCATACAAACTAGCAAGACTGGGCAACATGGAGATGGTCCCTAAAGGAATCCGGGGAAAAGAGAGTATGGATATCATATCAGATCCTTGGCTCATGCAGCTATTTCCTGAACTTGGAACATGGAGGGGACATTCTCAGGAAATGACATCAACCAATAAATCTGGGGACACAGGATTTGAACATCTCTAACTTATTCTACGATGTTTATGATTCTACAGGAGAGAGACATTTCTCATATTCTAGCAGTTATCTCACTCTGTGCCACCTTGCCTTCCTGGAGGTCTCTTAAGTCTCCTAATTCTTGCTTGCAATGCAAAAGAAAAGCTCGTCCACAGGCAGAAGGCTGTGGCTGTCTGGATGGAATCATCACGCACAATTGGGTGGGGCTGGCCACATAAAGAAAGAGTAGATTATTCCATCCCCACTGCTTGATGGATGGAATTAAGTACCTTCCAAAGAATGGTATTCAATGATAACAATGAGAATCTATATAAAGAGTGTCTTAAAATATTACCAGAATTACCTAATTCAACATAACTTAGCTAAACGTAGAGATAAGAATATCAAAGAGTTTATCCTTTTCCTTTTAAAATATACAAGCTATATTAATGTTCAGTGGAGTTCTGGAATATTCTGTACCACATTAAAATACCTATGTCATGAAGATATTAAGAGCTATGGCACTAGAAAGGCAAGTTTGGAGTGCAAGGGAGGGTAGCTTTGTTGTTTCTCTTGTAAATACAGGGTCTCAAATCTCTATGGAAATCAGATACCCTCCAGGAGAATACAATTAATCTATGGGAACATATCCTATGAGAGGATGAGTATCTTACTTGGGAATAGGTATAGCACCTTCCTACCCTGGCCAAGAAAAGAAAGAAAGGAAAGGAAGAAGGGAGGAAGGGAGGAAGGGAAGAAGGAAGGAAGGAGGAGAGAAAGAAAGAAAAGGAAGGAAGGAAGGAAAGAAAGAAAAAAAGAAAGAAAGAAAAAGAAGGAAAGAAAGGGAAAGAAAGAAACTCATTTAAAACATTCTTCCAGAGCTTTTAAGCAAAGACCTGGCTAAAACTTCTGTACATATTCCCTTTATAAGCCCAAATATCCAGTGAAATACACAGCTTATCTTATCTTTTAAATGTAACCATAGGAGGTTTCAATAATGACAATAACGGTAATAATTTTGTGTCACTCAAATCAAAGAGATACATGAATTTGAGCAGGATGATCTATATTTGAATCCTAATCTGCTGTTAATTACAGTATGGTGTCAGGGAAATCCTTTAATATCTCCGGGCCTCAGGTTTTTAACTGGCGAGATGTGGATAATAATCTTTGTCCTACGTACTTCAAAGATGTTTGTAAAGATCAAGGGAGAAGAAAAAACAATAAGAATGTGAAATCAAACACAGAAGATACTGAAAGCATAAAAATAAAGAAGACTCTACACACATAGGCGTAAATATAAATAAACAATGTGGCTCATAGAACAGGCCCTGGAGCCAGTCTGCCTGGGTTCAAATCCCAGCTCTGCCTCTCAGTAGCCACGGGGCAGGGGGCGCCGTGCTCTGCTTTGTTGGGCTTCCCTGGGTCATGGTCATCATGGTGGTTTTCCCTGATTATGTTGTTGTAAGGCTTAAATCAGATACTCTAACCTGCGCCAAAGTTAGAGCTTAATAAATGCTAGCCAATTACTGCTATTGTCAGCTCACATTGTCCTCTATTTAATTAAAACAGGGAAAAACTGTATACATCCTGTGAACTGTTAAGGTTTCAGAGTCAGTCCTACATGTCAATATTATTTCAGAATTCGTGATTCAGACCTCAGGAAAAGTACACATCTTCATATTTGATAAGAAATGATATCCTTGGGCTCAGATGTCAAGCACAGCCTAAACACGATCACCGAGCAAATGAAAATGTTATTTATAATCCTAAATATCAAACTGTTCCCCAAAGTGACAAGATCAATATTGCAACTCGGAGCTTTTCCCTCACTGACAGATGGTGCTATTAAAAATACCAAATAACACATCCTTTGGTGAGGAAAAGGATCCTTCAGATAGCTGCAGTGTCTTCATCAGGTTTTACCTCCCACTTGGAAGAGAAAGGTCACCCATGAGCTTCTAAAGGGGGTGGTAACCCATTATGACCACCCTCCCCCCACCGCCGGCAAGACCCCTTAGCAAGCCCTCATGCTTTTTTTTTACATTTATTCTTTTTTAAAGTTGTATTTATTTATTTTTTACAAATAGTTTATTGTCAAGTTGGTTTCCATATAACACCCAGTGCTCATCCCCACACGTGCCCTCCTCCATGCCCATCTCCTACCTCCCCCCACACCCATCAGTCCTCAGGTCACTCTCAACAATAGCCAAAAACATGGAAAGAGCCTAAGTGTCCATAAACGGACGAATGGATCAAGAAGATGTGGTTTATCTATACCATGGAATACTACATGGCAATGAGAAAGAATGAAATCTGGCCTGTGTAGCAACGTGGATGGACCTTGAGGGTGTTATGCTGAGCGAAATAAGTCAGGCAGAGAAGGACACATACCATATGTTTGAATGCTGAGAGCAAGCCCTCATTCTGTCTCCCGCTTACTATACTTTGCTTTCATAGCTCCGCCTCTGGTCAGGTCCCCTGCCCTTTCGGAACCTCTGGGCTCCCAGGGCTATCCTCAGCTCGGAAAAGACATTCCTCGTGTACAGTCTTATTTCAGCACAGAGTGAGGGATCCTCTACTGTGGACCTGTTACTTCTATTTCTCGTACAGGAGCATGAGTTCCTGAGCATTCAGAAGCAGGGACACAGTGCCCCAAGATGTCCACTGGCCAGGACAACTCTGATCCCCTGCTGTATGCTGGGAGGTCTGTCCACCGCCACCAAGCTTCAAAGACGAAGAGAGAGAATAGAGAACAGAAGACGGGAGTTTCAAGATGCAAACGATCTGCCGGACTCCCTGGGATGCCTGAGCCCAGAGCAGGGAAGCAAACTGGGTCCCAGACAAAATCAGAAGGTGACCAGGCCCCTGGCCACAGATCTGCAGGTGATGGGCACGGCCCCCTTCCCAGCACAGTGCACTGCCTGTAGCACACACTATAAATCTGACACCGAGTGAGACAGACCACTTACGTTTATGGTGGCAGAGTCCATATGTGGAGTGTGATTTTTAGGGCTTTTTCTATCAAGAGTTGAATGGACCACTCTGAACTGTTAAGGGCACCCACTGTAGAGTGTTGTGCCTCGTCTTCCCCCTTATGCTACACTGTGATGTACTGCTTCCTCTCCTACCCTGTGAACTCAGATAACAAGGAACCATTCCTTCGAGATGTCCTAGAACTCTCTCTGACGTGGATTCTGAGAGCCCGCCGTGTATAGGGCAGGTTTAAAGGGCTGTGCTCTCCTCCCAACTCCTGGCTGCCTTCTGAAATTCTGCCACCAGCTTTGGATGTAGATTTGTGTCCGAGTACACAACTCTGTGTCACCCCCTCCCCTCCTTCCCACCTGTAATATTTAAGCCATGACCGATTATTTGAACGTCAGTGGGAAAGAATCTGAGGGTTTATAGGCACAGGTTGGAAGGAGGGGAAAGTGGATGAGGCCAGGCAGGTGTTGGGGACCCCACACTGGGCTAAGAGCCACACCAGGAAGGGCGTGTCTTGCTTCCACCCTTGCTTACTGGCCTGAGGTCTTTTCTTCCTCTCTGCCACGGAGCTTTTGGGTTAGCACAAGAAAATGGTAACAGAACAGAAAGCAAGGCATCAGTACCGCCCCCAGTGGGGACATCAGGGGCGCGCACATGGCCACACGTTTCTTTCTTTCTGGGCAGACCTGTGGCTTTCCATGAATCTGTATCAAGGACGGACCAGCTGAACACGAGGCTAACATTCAGCATTCAGCAACGGCTTAATGAGCAAGAAAAAGCCTGTATCTCCACCTCCCAACCCCCACCAAATCCTGTTGATCTTTTGAAAGAAGAAAGTAAATCTTTCATTAAGGACTAAGAAACTACTCTAGGAATTTAGACTGCTTTGCGATCGTTGGCACAAATAAACATTTTTGCTGCAGAAAATTAAAGGAAAATTATTTACTCCAGCTATCTGGCCATTTGGATTCATAATAAATGGAAGTATTAAATAATGTTAAGGATGAAGTGTCCACATCTGCATGCTGATACACTACAGAATGCAATACATTAGAAATAGAATATGATAAATAATATTGAACTTTGAAGGGTGTTTATAATGTGCCAAACACCATTTCCTGTGATTTCATGGTGTGTGAAATCATTCAGTTTAACAACACCCCCAAGAATTTGGAATTCCTATTAAACCCATTTTAAAGATAAGAACACGGAGAAAAGCCGCCAGGAGCTGCCTGAGCCACACCTTCCTGAGTGTCATGGAGTTGTCTGGACCCAGGCAGTGTGACTCTGAAGCCCACACTTAAAGGTACCACTTAGTCTATTTGAAAACATTTTTAAGTGTTTATTTATTTTTGAGAGAAATAGATACGGCATGTGCTAGGGAGGGGCAGAGAGAGAGGGAGACGCAGAATCCGAGGCAGGCTTCGGGCTCCGAGCTCTCAGCCCAGAGCCCGACACGGGGCTCGAACTCACAGATCGCTAAGGCACCACTTAGTCTTGGTCTCTCTAGGAAGGAGGGAGGACGGCAGGAAAAGAATTCTCTAGCTCTTGGAACAGCAATGGGACAAGCATGTTAGTAGAATTAACCCACAGGGTAGGGGATTTTTTTAAACATTAAAAAATTTTTAATGTTTTTATTCATTTTTGAGGGGGGAGGGGGCAGAGAGAGAAGGGGACAGAGGATCTGAAGCAGGCTCTGAGCTGTCAGCGCAGAGCCCGACGCGAGGGCTTGAACTCACGAACCGGGAGGTCATGATCTGAGCCACCCAGGCGCCCCTCAAACACTGAAAACGGGGTTACTTGGCAATAAAAAGGAATGGAGTACAGGCAGAGGCTACGAGGTGCCCAGACTGTGAACACACTGTGCTACTTGAAAGAAGCCAGAGGCAAAAGGCAGTATATTGCGTGATTCCACTTCCGTGAAGTGTCCAGACCAGGCAAATCCATAGGAACAGACAGTAGATGATTAGTCTGGCGGGGAGCCCGCGGGGGGAGGGCGGGCCAGCGACCCCGGTGCTACAGTTCTTGGTGGGGTGAGGAAATGCCCCTGCACTATTACGGGGATGACCGCACAACTCTGAGCACATGGAAGAACGCTGGGCTGTGCACATCATGACGTGACTTTGTGACTTTGTGAGCCCATCAGCACACACTCAGCAAACTCCTTAGCCGGAGTCTGCCATCGCCTGCAATGCAAGGCCCTCGACAAGTGCTACCGATTCCATTTATATGTGCAAAACACTTCCCTAAATACTTTACATGGACAGACTCACTTAATCCTCACAAGGACTAGGTGTTAGGATCATGCCCGTTGTACTGGTGAGGAAACTGAGGCGCAGTGAAGGAAGCGAGTTCAGGTTCAGGTGCAGACACCGGACGGCTCATTGATAAGCTGTCTCAGCTGAACCTCAAGGCAGCTCTACAGGCCTCATTTTATAAATCAGGAAACTGAGGTTTGGAAATGTTAGATGATTTATTTAAGATTTTTCCATCAGTAAGTTTGGGCAACAGAATTCCAACCCAGGTTTTTCTAGATTTATCAAGTCAGGATTTGTCCACTTTGCTCCACAACCTCTCCACACTCCTGGGTGAGCCAAGTCAGCTGCCCCGTGGGGCCCCCTGACCCAGGGTGGGTCAGCTGTCCCTCCCGGGGGGACCCTCTGAGCCAAGGCAGGTCAACTCTCCTATGGGGACTCCATGACCCAGGTCAGCTGCCCCGCGGGGANAGGCAGCTCTACAGGCCTCATTTTATAAATCAGGAAACTGAGGTTTGGAAATGTTAGATGATTTATTTAAGATTTTTCCATCAGTAAGTTTGGGCAACAGAATTCCAACCCAGGTTTTTCTAGATTTATCAAGTCAGGATTTGTCCACTTTGCTCCACAACCTCTCCACACTCCTGGGTGAGCCAAGTCAGCTGCCCCGTGGGGCCCCCTGACCCAGGGTGGGTCAGCTGTCCCATGGGGACTCTGTGACCCCCAACCCAGGGCAGGTCAGCTGCCCCGCGGGGACCCCCTGACCCAGGGCGGGTCAGCTCTCCCATGGGGACTCTGTGACCCAGGTCAGCTGTCCCACAGGGACCCCCTGACCCAGGGCAGGTCTGCTGGCCTGTAAAGACCTCAGACTACTCAGCTGTAATACAAAGAGACGGACTAGATATTCCGGAAAGTGCTCTGTTGGTCCAAATTACTGGTTCCTCTAGGCTCAAAAGTGTCATTTTGTTTGACTCTGTCCTGCTTCTGAAATGATCCTCAATTTCAATACATTGTTTATAATTCCATCATCTAGGAATGAAGGAATAAAGGTGATACTTCCTTAACTGCCCAGCTGGGAAGAATTCTCCAGAGAACAGGTGTGTGTGTGTGTGTGTGTGTGTATGCATGTGCATGTGCGTGTGTGTATGCATGTGCATGTGTGTGTGTGTGTGTGTGCGCGCGCGCACACGCACATGTATGTGTGAGGGTTGGGGGCGAACCGGATGATTTGTCCATTCAAGTAATAATACTCGAGCCATTCAAGGTCAAGCCCAGACTCGGGGATGGGGGCCCAGAAATGGAGGCTTGGGGTGAAATATACTGAGAAAAGGCGTGGCCGCCGGGACCGGAAGGAGCACAGGCCCTGGCTGTCCCGGGTAAGCGCTGATCGAGCTAAACACAGAGAGAGATGCCACAGGTCCACCGTTGTCCGTGGGGGTTTCCATAAAGCACCCAGCTCGGAGCCTGGTTACTCAATTTTTTGAGATGATAGAGTTTGAAATTGCTGACGTCCGATTCCCTCTCACCGGAGACAGCAAGCCCAGCACGAGAGCCGCACCTGGCCAGCAGCGGGGGCACCAACGCTACCCCCGTCCCCAGACAGCCCTCAGAGGCCTCGCTTTCAAATCCTCACCCCTGTTCCTGCTGCTTTGTGTCCGCGAGCCCCTTCCTGCTGAAGGCTCCACCGCTGCGCGCTCCAGCTCAGTTCACCGCTCGCTCACCTGGCCGGGCACCTGGCTCTCCGGCCGCGGGAACAGCCTCTGACCATGACTAACAGTAAGGACTAAAGAAATGCATTCCCCCTTCTTCCCACTCTCTTTCCATCCCGCTCCCTTAACAACTCAGCTCAATGCTTCTGTGAGGCTCTTCCAGAAGGAACCCAGCCCACAATCTCGCTGTCCTCTATACTTATGACGACCACAGCATCTTCTCAACCCAAGTTCTGCTGCGCGTTGCTTTTTAGTTTCTCTGGTATCGCGTTCGTTTGCTGGAGCTGCTCTAATAAAATGCCACCACGGACTGGGCGCCTTGAGCAATAGGAGTTTACTTTCTTAGCTCAGGAGACTGGAAGTCTGAAATCGGGCATCCACAGGGTTGGGTCCCTCGGAGGCTGTGAGGGAGAATCTGTTCCAGGCTGTTCCACCAGCGTCTGCTGGTTGCTGGCCATCTTTGGTGACCCACCTTCATATTCACGTGGCCTTCTTCCTGCGTGTGCCTGTGTCCTGACTTCCTCTTTTTCATCTGGGGACAGAAGTCATATTGGATGAGGGGCCCCTCCTCACTTAACTAATTCTAGCTGCAATGCCCCGATTTCCGAATGAGGTCACCTTCTGAGCTATTGGGGGTTAGCACCTTCATGTGCACGTTTTTGCTGGATGCAGTTCAACCAATAACAAGAGAGCTTAACTTTCCATCAGGATAGAAGCTCCTTAGGCAGAGGTGCAGTGTTATCTAAATATTTTGTATCACTGCAGTGATGAATAAATCATTATTGAATCAACAAGCAAATGAAAGCTTGCGAAGTCTCCTCGCACAACTTTGTGTAATTTGTAACTGTGTCCTGCTGCCGAATTTGCTGGCAAAACTGCTTCCTGCTCTGTCCCAGCTTTTCTCCAAATATTGGTTCTGACTTCCATTCGTACGGATTACTCCAGCCGTCGTCACTGTAGAGATTCCCTCCCCGCATTCAACGGTTTCATCTTTGCGCTTCTGAGCGAAATCACTGTAACCACGTTTCTCTCCTCAGAACACAGAAGCTGGTGATTACTCATGTTCGACACCAGCAGGAAACTCTGTAATCTGTCATATAAATAGTGAGATGGGCCCAAGAGCCTCCGCACAGAGTTTAGCACTTCATGGGACTTGCTTCTCCAAACTCTTACACCGTCTATTTCCATCTGCATTCCTTCTGCGTTATATGCAGTTTATCTCAGCCATTTTGTGCTGACTTCTGGCTTCTGCCTGCCTTCCTTATGATCAGCTACGTTGAGATGCAAATGCAGACAGAGCCAGGGAAACACATAGGTGGCCGGCCCCGAGCTGTGCAGGTATGCTGGGTGAAGACCAATTAATGGCTGGACAGAAGGATTTTACGACACATAAAAGAACAAAAGCAAGGATAATTATTATCAAGTCACCTCTAATACCGGTCCAGTTTGGACGTAATGCTCTAGTCCTTTTTTATTAAACATTTCTTTTTTTAAAAAAAAATTTAATGTTTATTTTTGAGAGAGAGATAGAGCGTGAGCAGGGGAGGGGCAGAGAGAGAGGGAGACAGAATCCAAAACAGGCTCCAGGCTCTGAGCTGTCAGCACAGAGCCTGACATGGGGCTCAAACTCACGAACCACGAGATCATGACCTGAGCCGAAGTCAGACGCTCAACCGACTGAGCCACCCAGGCGCCCCATAATGCTCTAGTTCTGATGATGCTCACCTTCCTTCCAGGGACTGAGGCCCTGACCCCAAATGGCTGCTCAGTGACTGGGTTTGCTTTCAATGCACAATCAGTCCACGTCAGAAGACCACTCCCTGAGACTCCAAGTGCGTCCACCCTCAGACTCTGCCGCCATGACCTGGGGTTGCCGGTTCCTTGCCTGTACTTGACTAGACAAGATCTTACTCGTGGAAGCCCATGCTCTGAGAGGACCTGTTTCCACTTCTGCCCCTCCCCCCGCCACAGCAGGGCCCACCACCCTGTCCCACCCTGTGACATCCTCCCCACTGCCCATCTCTCTCTCCCACTGGCCCCAGTAAGTATTTGCCCCCTTTGTGCCCCACCCTGAAAGATCACACTGTTTAAACCTGAGTGATTCTTACTACATAGTAAACCGGTAGCTTCAGGGATCTCTGTAAGACAAAATGTGCCAAATCCTCCCCACCTCCACCCTAGTGGGTGGATTGGGAATATGGCCTCAGAGACCACGCATAAGCTCAAATATCTGGAACTTATAAATAAGCTACTGACAACCTTTCAGGAGAAGACACGTGGGCAGCCCTCAGTGAGGGTGATGTCCTCCTACCTTTTAGGTTGTGATAGACCACCAGTAAGTTCTCTCACATCAGTGATTGGAAAGTGATGGAGAAGGCAGGGGCGCCATGTTGAAAGGAGCCTGGGGGCTGGTGGGAGGTACAGAGGCTTCCCATTCTGCTGGAGGGGAAAGGGATGGTGTAGGGAGACAGTGAGAGGGACAAAGGGAGAGGAAGCCGACCCTGCGAAGCTCTGGATCCTTCACTTTCTAGCTCTAGGGTCTCAGGCCATTTTATTGGGCTTCAGTTTCCCCACCTGTAAAATAGGTACCCTCCTGGCATTATGGTGAGGCTGAACGGGAATAAAGCACAGAGAGTGCTCTGTGTGGGGAAGGTGCTCAGGGAATGTTTGTCAAAGAGAAGTTTCACCCACATGGGGCACCGGTGAGTGTGCCCCAGCCTGGCGCCTACTGTCAGCCCGGCTTCTCACCACGGTGGCCAGGGTCGCCGAGAAAGCCTGGGCATCCAGATGGGGAAGCACTCAGTCGCTCCCCTGCGTCCCACAGACACACACCTATGACAAGAACTCCCACCACAGGCAGGCGAACAGACACACACACACACCCCTGCATGTGTGTTACCGAATGTTAACGAAACTCATTAACAAACTCCATGATAAAAGCTGCAGTTCACACTCTTGTGCATGCTGTGAGCAAACCCATCTGGGAAACACCCAAGGAACCCAAGGAACACGCCAACAACTGACACGCTAGTGTCTCGCTAACAAAGATTTAAACCGGCAAAGAATTTTATGTAGTGTTTTCATGTGCACACCTTGCGATCTTGACGAGCAAGCAATAGCATTGGGTCAAACCCCCCACCTGCATCCATCCAGCCTCTATAGCCTCCTCCGCACGGTGGGGGTCCCTGGCTTCCTTATACAGTCTAGTCTGTAGACCCCAATGGGACTTTGGTCAGAAAGGATCTGGGATGCTGTGGGGCTAGACTTCCCTGCCTCTCATCTTCGTCCTCTTGACACAGAGCCCAGTGTTGATCACACGACTGGAACCCAATCTCAGAGGCTGAGGACCTGCTCTGAGTGGTCCAGGCCACCGGCTCCCCGGGGCTGTGTGGCCAGAGCTCCCCGGCACCCCCTGTACTGAGTACAGTGCTTCAGGCTCCTTGGGGAGGCGGTTCCTATTCCTGCAGCGAGGGTGACAGTTTGGGGCTGATTTCCCCCAGTGCTTCTGCTTGCTGAGACCACATCCCGTTTTGTGCTCTCAGACCCAGCCAGGGGAGTTTTTAAGGCTCTGGGCCTGACTTTATCCTAACACTTGCATTTCGGTTTTAATCACCCAGCCTGAGGCACCAGTCAGGACTGTGGTCCTCAAAGATGCTCTTGCGGACCTCCAGCCACAGCCTTGACTGAGTGCTCAGAACGATGGAGCTCAGCAGCCTGGCAGCATGAGCCTGGACTGGTCCCTGTTTCCAACTCACGACTGCTGGTTTCTCAGCAATCTCTCAAGCCCTGAGGAGGGGCAGAGGTGGCAGACAGGGCCGTGCTCGCTGTCTCTCTTCGCATCAGAGACCTGTCTCCAACACATGATTTGGGGTGGTCTGTACTAAACTACAGACAGAAGACGCCAAGCACAGAAGACCCTGTTGAGAACTCATGAGGTTCTAGTCTACACTGGAGTTTGAAGCAGAGTAGAAAATAGTGAAGTGGCCCAGAATGCAAGAAAAATTGATCACCACATGTAGTATTCAACTTCTCTCTCAAGATGTCTTCCAAATGTCAAAACTACATAACCGCCAATTAACCGTGCTCTGGATTGAATACATGAGCTACAGTATTCTTCTTTACAGTAGTGCAAAAATATACATTCTCGTTTTAAGCCCTCATGGGTAGAATAATATAGATGGATTTTTATGTTACAATTGGCCTTGTTTTACTTTGGTTCTGGACTTTAAAAAATCTTCTATAGATGATCAATGTGCCTGGCACGTTTTTAGAGGGAGAAAAAGGAAATGTTTTATTTAGATAAATTAAAACAGCTGTGTTATTGATATGAAATAAGCAAAGCTTAAGTCACAGAAGCCTTGAATTCACTCCTAAATAGAACCCAAAATGCTTACATATTACCGAAACGATGTTAGCTTTGTGTAACAAACAAAACACATTCTCAGGTCTCAGGAACATTAATGACGGGCAAAAACGATACAAACGAGAAAAGCTGTAGGACCTCTTTCTTACTAAGTCTGTGGGAACCGGCAGCCCCTAGTCCTGGTCAGGGAGCAGAGGCTGGGGAAGCACAAGGGACAGAGGGTCAGGTGGCTTTTGTGATCTTCCCAATCCGTACACCTACCTCGGAGAGGGATGCTGGCCAGGCTCCAGCGTCAGGGTGAGCCTTCCACCCCCTACCGTAAGATGAGGCGGCTAGCCCGGAAGTCAGTCAGGTCTGACAGGCTATGGCCCAAGTTCATAGGCTGGGAAGCATTTTCAGCTAGGATGTGAGAGCCCAAGGTCCAGGTGGGAACTACCTGCAAGGGTCCCCTCCCGCGAGGAAGCCACAGCAGGTGGGGAGAAAGAAGGCAGAGAAAACCACCTGGAGGGTCGGTCCTCTGCATCTGACCATGGCCTGCTCCTGTGTTTGTAAGCAGTAAGAGGTAGTTCATTGATCTGCGGTCGTGTAGAACAAAACCTCACTAGTAACTCAAGGTGGGACCCTGTCTTGTTCCTCTTGCTTTCCCACAGAGCCTTTCATGTGCTTAGTACATGATCCGAGCTCAATATTCAAGTGTATGTACAGGCTAGAGGGAGGAGGAAGGGGAGGGAGAGGGGAGGAAGAAGGGAGGGGGAGGGGGAAAGAGAGAAGGAAGAGGGGGGAGGGGGAAAGAGAGAAGGAAGA